>NC_058406.1:49671633-49725175 GCF_002201575.2 Neomonachus schauinslandi
GTGCTCTCTGTCTCTCTCATTCTCTCTGTCTCAAATAAATAAATAAAATCTTTAAAAATAAATAAATAAATAAATAAGAAAGAGCAGATTCAAAGGCAAAATCTTCCACAAGGGAGATTGAAGGAAACCAAAGGAGTGTGAAACTGAACAGCTATCCAAGATGATGGGTCACATAGGTGCTTTCCTAAGCTAGTACTATGGAGCATCACACACACACACACCTGCTCCACCCGCCACCCACCACTGTGTTCCTTTTCTTCCTCCCAGTGTGAAAGGAATGCTGGACCTTGAATGAGGGAGCTGATCTGATATGCCAGCAGACCTGTGCTCACATTTGGCTCTGTTCCTCTTAATTCTACCTGGCGACAGGTATGAAGGAGCTCAGAATTCCGGGCATTGGGCCAGGGCAAAAATCAATTAAAAGGACCATCTCTGCTCAAAATGAGCTTCTGATCAGATAAACGAACACATAGCTAAACTGGCTGGATTTGAATCTTGGCTCTGTCATTTCCTCCTTCTGTGATTCTGGGCAAATTACTGAATTCCCCTATGCCTCAGTTTCTCCATTTGTAACATGGTGATAATAATACCTAACTTACAGAGTTGTTGTGGCTGTTAGCATGAATGCGATAGAGAGAATATGGCGCAGGTACTCAAGAGAGGCACGATGGGCTGGTTCTGAGTCGGGCAGGGGAGGATTTGCTGAGGGTGTGCTCGTTCTTTGGAATATTTAGCTCTGTGTTAGAATGACAGCCTCAAGAGTCCAAGAAGATAATTCTGGAGGAACTGGGAAAATGAGTCAGGGGAGAAGAAAAAAGTAAGATATATAGGCTCAGAGCTACCTAGGATTCCCCACAGAGTCTTGGTCTGAAAGCACGCCAGATAACTAGACCCTTGGAAATGACCCGCAAACACAGTCATGAGCCTAAGACTCACAGACGCAAGGAAAAGGGGATTTGAAGGGGCCTAGGGAAGGAAGGAGATGCCACAGTGATTATCTTGAGGAACACAGTGAAGTTCAGCAGGTGAGCCAATGAATCAGAGGTATTTAATGCGAGAAAGAAAAGTCCAAAAGACTACACTAGGTTTCTGAAGGAAATGGGTAAAACAGAAACTATAGAGAAAGTGGCCAAAAACACAGCGGGAAGGAGGGGGAATTTAATGAGCCTCTTCAGAAGGCCAAGACAGTGAGGGAAGCTTGTCCCTCTTCTGCCTTTATTTCGTGAGGCGGTTGTGCCTGAAGGGAGGGGGGCCCTTTCTTGAGCTAGCTGTGGGAATCACGTGGAGTAGCACGGCAGTGCTAAGGTTGCTGAGCAGGGACAAATGAGGCAGGCAGGAATGACAGGCCCCTGGGGCATGAAGAGAATTAGCTGGTGTTCTGTGGAACCACTTCCATGAAAAGGCAGCTCTCTGGGGAGAAAGGCAGACTCCTGAAATATACAGTGACTACATTTGGAAAGAAGGAAGACGCAGGGCCGGGGCTGCTGTCTGGTGCCTAAGTCCTGTGTTGGTGAAGGGTCGTGTGATTTGGGGATTATAGGCACTCCTGTTTCCCGACATTTGGTGATCTGGAAAGAGCATTTCATTAGAAGTCAGCAGATTGGGGGGCTGGCTGGCTGGCTCAGTCGGTGAAGCATGCAACTCTTGATGTCAAGATCATGGGTTTGAGGGGCGCCTGGGTGGCTCAGTCGGTTAAGCGTCTGCCTTCAGCTCAGGTCATGATCCCGGGGTCCTGGGATCGAGTCCCGCATCGGGCTCCCTGCTCCGCGGGGAGCCTGCTTCTCCCTCTGCCTCTGCTGCTCCCCCTGCTTGTGCTCTCTCTCTCTGTCAAATAAATAAATAAAATCTTTAAAAAAAAATGTAAGATTATGGGTTTGAGCCCCATGTTGGGTGTAGAGATTACTTAAAAATAAAATCTTGAAAAAAAGAAGAAGAAGTCAGGAGATCAGGGTCTAGTCTATGACCTTCAGCAAGTTTCCTGGGCAGGGGATGAGGGGAATATTCATGAAAACATTTGTTGCGCTAGATAGTATTACTCAACAACTTTGCATGCATTATCTCATTTAGTGTTTTACCAACCGTATGAATAGGTATTAATACCTGCTTATAAACGAGGTGTGGTAGACTGTTTGCAGAAACAGTCACAATCATACCCCATTCTTGGACCCTCCCCTCCCACACAGACCCTGAGGTTGGTCTTGTGACCTGCTTTGGGCAGTGGGTCAAAAGCAAGTGTGACATATGCAGAGACTTGACAATTGCTGGCACATTGGGGTTTGTCTGTTCTTGCTGTGCTTGGAACCCTTCTGCCAGCACGTGAATAGGCCCCAGCTAACCTGCTGGGTGGTGAGAAACACATGGCCAAATCATCACCTGTGCCCCAGGTGACATAGAGTCAACCAACAGGCATGTAAGTGTGGCCATTCTAAACCATCCAGCTAAGTGGACTTCAGAAGACCACAAACACATGAAGACGCCCAGCAAATACCAGCCGTGCTGGCCCAGACCAGAAAAAAGGGCCCAGACAGAATCTTTTCAGAAATAGTAAATGTCTTTAAGTCAATAAGTTTTTTAGTGGTTTGTTCCACAGCAAAGCTCATACATGAGGAGACTGAGGCTCAGAGGAGTTAAATAACAGGAAGTCACCCAGATATACATGGAGGCTCTTTCACCATATTGTGCCTCTTTCTCAGACCTCAAGTTCTTCATCCTTAAAATGAGAGTAATGAGTGAGAGCATCCTGCTCCCTTCTTGGTGCTTGGAAGAAATGAGAAAACTGTCCAACAATTACAGAAGTCTTCATTCTCATCCTCTACTACTTTCTCTCGTTCATACCTGAAACACATAGTTTGGGTCTCCCAGTACTATCTGTGTGGGGAATGTCTCTTGTGAGCCTCCCTTAGGCTGTTTCTTGGATCTATGGTAGCAATCCCTTTCCAACCCAAGTGCTCACTTTAGACCAGGTTATACAGAGCAGCCTGCCTACCATCTGTCTTCTCCATCTTAGGGAATGCAGACTGTCAGTCTCTCAGGCACTCTTCATCCAATAAGTCTGTACAACCCACTGAAGAGTCCTGAAAGAAAGAAGGACAGAAGGACAGTTAGCATAAGTATGGAGGCAAGAGCACCCCAAAGAACTCCCATCCCTGCCTTTCTCCCAGGGGTGCCCGGGAGCTCCACACTCCTCCTAGAGTGTGTCCGACCCTGGGCATGTCTTCCCAGGATGCTAGCGATGGTCGACACCAAAGGAAGTATTTGGCCCAGCCCCCTCACTTGGCAGACGAAGAAACTGAGGCTCAGAAGTTAATTGCTTTGTGCGGGGCCTCTCAGCATTCTAGTGAAGGGGGCAGAGCCAGGCCCAGAGCTCTGACAACTAGCAAGGTACTCCTTCCACAACATCAAAAGCTGTAATCTACTCCCCTCCATCATGGTAAAATAATTCTAATCCATTTCGGGGGAAAAAACTGGAACCAGAGTACCTATAAATGATCTGAGACATCCCAATGAGATTCAAAACAGGCCTGAGATCATTGCAAGTACTGAGGAGGCACTATTCCTTAGAGGTGATGTCTAATCTTGGGCAGGGCAGGGCAAGTTCAAGCTGGGTGCTCCAAAGACATCAGGAACTATTCAGGCAGAAGACTGTCCAGACTGAATTAGGATACCTTGAGGTTTGATCAGAAATTATCCCCAAAGTTTTAATCCATTGCCAGGACTCTTTCTTTGAATGGTAAACAATGTGGCTCCTGCCCTCATTATAATAAATCACCCAGGAAATGGTCTTTTTATGATTCTAATTCCACACACATCATAACAGTGAATTATCTGACACCTCAGCAGTGGACACAGGATTGTTTCGGGAATTCCAATGTGCTTGACAATGAAGTCCGGACCAGAAAAGTGTACTGGGGATGAGGGAAGGGTTGGGGGAAACTGGGAGTAAGAGATGGATGAGGGGTGGCCTCCAACAACCCGGGATGGAATAAAGGGGAAGAAATAAGTAAACTGGGGAAGAGGGCTGGGAAATGTGTGGTCCACCAAACGAGAGGAAGTCTAAAATCTGCCCGGCAAAATTTCATGTATCCTCTCTGTGAGCGCTCCAAACCCATTCCATGAGCTGCCATAGGGGCCTTTACCTATTCAAGTGTGACAGAGCCCGGAAGGGCACGCCCGGTTTCTAGGGGCAGAGACACTCCTTGCAGAGGGAATGGCAACACGAAGTACCTCCCCTACTCTGGGGGCAACAAGTACTTGAGTTCGAATGCCGCATAGAGCTGGAGTAGAGAGACATTGGGGAGAAGGAGGGCAAGTGTGACTGAAGGAGGGCGAGTGTGGCTGCTTAAGGAGGCAGCAAGTGGAGAGATCTGGAAGGTTCTGACCTGAGGCGAGGGAGGTTTGCCCTTGCTAGAAAGAAAAGGTTCTGAAACCACCTCGGTGTCCATCAGTGGATGAAAGGGTGAAGAAAGTGTGGTAAATATATACAATGAAATATTGTTCAGCCATGACAAAGAAGGAAATCGTGGCCATTTGTGACAACATGCATGGATCTTGAGGGCGCTATGCTAAGTGAAATAAGTCAGACAGAGAAAGACAAATGCCATATGATCTTACTTGTTTGTAGAATCTAAAAACACCCGATTTCATAGATACAGAGAACAGACTGGTGGTTGTCAGAGGCAGAGTGTGACAGGGTGGATGAAATGGGTGATGGTGGTCAAAAAGTACAAACTTCCAGTCATAGGGATGTAATGTGCAGCATGACGACTATAGTTAATAATACTGTATTACATATTTAAAAGTTGTTAAGAGAGTGGAGCTTAAAAGTCTTCATCATAAGTGTGATATATATATATCAGTATACACATACACACACATATACACAATGGAATATCACTCAGCCATAAAAAAGAATGAGATCTTGCCATTTGCAATATGGATGGATCTAGAGGGTATTATGCTAAGTGAAATAAGTCAGTCAGAGAAAGGCAAATACCATATGATTTCACTCATGTGGAGTTTAAGAAACCAAACAAACAAAGAAGAAAAGAGATAGATGAAAAACAGACTCTTAACTATAGAGAACAAACAGATGGTTACCAGAGGGGAGATGGGTGGGGGGATGGGCAAAATAGATAAAGGGGGTTAAAAGCACACTTCCACGATGAGCACTCAGTAATGTTTAGAATTGTTAAATCACTATACGGTACACCTGAAACTGATATATAACACTGTGTTAGGTGGGAATTTTAAAAAAAAGTTCTCATCGTAAAAATAGTTTGTAACTATGTAACTATGGTGTTATGTAGTTCGTAACTATGGTGACAGATATTAACTCAACTTACTGTGGAAGCCATTTCACAATATATACAAATATCAAGTCATTATGTTGTACATCTAAAACCAATACAATATTATATGTCAATTATGTCTCAGTTATCTCAATTAAAAAATAAAGATAATTTTTTTTTAAAAAGAAAGACAAACAAGAGAAGGTTTCCAGGCAGAGGACACTGCGGCTGATAATGCCACAGGTCGGCAGTCTGCAGGCGATGGGGGAGCCTCCCAGATGCTGGCGGGCAGGAGAGGCTTGGCAGCTTCAAGGTGAAGTCTGGGGAAGAGAAGGGTGAGGACACGAACTCTAAGCGCGGCCCCTCACCTGTCTCTCCATCATCATGGGTTTCTCCTCTCCCTTCTGTTCCCTTCTTCCTCCAACCCCATATCATTACTGAGCAACAGGCAGAGTTCAAAGCACTTAACATGCTCGAATTATCTCATGCAATCCTCACCGTAACCCCAAGGAGATTATTACTATTGTCCCCATTTTTTAGATAGGGAGACTGAGGCTGAGAGAGTTTCCAGGCCTGCCAAAGTCACATAACAAGCAGCTGTTGGAGCAGGATTTGCCCTCAAGTCTAGCCGACTCCAGTCATGTCCTGGGAAGTGATTTGTAAACATTTGCCCAGTCCCGATGCTACGACTGATCCCTAGCTCTCTCGGCGGGGTGGGGGAGGGGAAGCGGGGGGTTGGGGAGCAGGAAATGTTCCTGACTTTGATGCTTCTCTGCTTCTCCCACAAGTATGTGTAAAACACCTTCTGGGACAGATAAGGAGAACTACTCTCTTGTAAGGCCTCTTGGCCAAAGGTGTGTGTGATCTGCTTCTCCAAGACTAGACACTAAGCAACAAGGCTCCTTCTAAGCAAGAGGGGGCCACCTGGATGCAGATGGATCTTTGACACAAACTCACCTCACCTCAGAGAGTTCAGTCACACTCACTGCCTTTGGTTTGAGTTAGGATTCAGCCCTTAATGTATCAGATCTAGGGCCTCAAATAATTATGCAGCACACATTAGGTCAAATTTCACTGAAAAGAACTCTATGGAGGGGCACCTGGATGGTTCAGTCGGTTAAGTGTTCGACCCCTGGTTTCAGCTTGGGTCAGATCTCAGGGTTGTAGGATCTTTCCCTCTGCCCCTCCCCTCCCCCACTCTCAAATAAATAAATAAATCTTAAGAAAAAAAGAACTCTATGGAGACTTCTAATAGTTCTCTTAGACTTGAATTTTACTAAAATCAATCATTGCAAGGTTACAGAAATTAAATGGAGCTGACACCCCAACTCTCTGAAGAAGAGGGCTTAGCAAGCTTCCACTGGAAAAGGTCTAGACACAGGCAGGAAAGGAGGGAACTGTCAGGCCCACATCCTGCCCCTGGCAGCCTCACCCACCCCAGCCTCCTTCTGCACTTGGGCCACAGGCATGGTCCTAGGGGTGGACATCTTAGAATTTAGCTAAGGGTATATGTTTGATGTGATTTGGTGAGTGGAATTGAAGAAAAATTGCCACATCAACACATGCTATTCTGCAATACAACGGAATATGAAAATTAACTTTGTTGGGCAGAAGTCCCCTTTCGAATGGAATTTTGCAACCTTCTAAAGCACTAAAAATTTTGACATAAAGCAATTTATTACTCAATGCCGTTAGGTTGTATCCTCGGTATTCAGAACCTTATACTACCTGGTGTTGTTATGTAACTTTTCATTTGTTGATGGCTTATCCCAGGATCAAGAATGCCCCGTTCGGTCCCAGCCTCTCTCATTAGCTCATCATATTCTAGATGTTTCAAGTATATACAGCTTTTTCTCTCTCTCTTTCTCTCGCTCCTCTCCCCTCCTACTCTGTAAGCTTGCGAAGGTCAGAATTCCTGCAGGACTCATCTCTTCCCCTTCACCCCCCACCACCACACCCCCACATCCTAACATGTGGCAGACACTCAGTTCATGGTAGCACCTCCGAATTACAAACACGACATCGAAGGCACAAAGAGGCTCTGTGGCCGATCCAAAGTTACCCAGTTACCTAGGGGTAGGACAGTTTGTGCGACTTCATCCCTCCACACCCCCTCTCCAAGCCAACCGTCAGTGAAGAGATGGGGACTGAGGCTGCCCGTTCAAAATCCACCAAAGGGGCAGTCACTCTGATAGCCCACGTGTGACTACTAGGCCACATTAGGAATAGTCCTGATTTCCCCCAGCCAGCCCGACTCCTGCAGTGTAGACCTACACCCTCTCCCTCTCCGCAGTTATTCCTTTTATGATGCCATTTACAATCTCATTCCTAACCTCAAATCCAAATACAAAGAAACCTTCCTTTACTTAGTCCTGAAACTGAAACCTAGTTCTGTACTTTTATTCTCTTCAAACCTCTCTTTATTCTGCAATAATAAAAACGCCGTATTTCATCCTAGAACAGGCTGCATGCCAAAATAAATAGCAGCTTGCATTTCCTTGAGAGGAAAGCTTGGCTCCAAGCACGGCCGTATTGCTACGATAATTCTTGGAGAATTCAACCTTACAAAGTCAAGTATTTAGCAAGGTAGTGCACCAAACAGCAACCCCATCAATCCCTGCACAATCACTTGCAAAGACAAAGCACTCTTTCCAAAAGACAACCAAAAAAAAAAAAAAAAAACCAAACCAATGTACCCGTACCTCTTACAGATCCTGCCAAAATGATGAGCGCTTCCTGCTTCCCCATTCCAGGGCCCCCTGTGCCGGGGAGGCTTCCGACGGTGCCGCTTAACATCCCGAGGGGCTGAAGCCCAAACACCCGTGGAAGGGGAGCTGCACTCCTAAAAAAGATTCTGCCTACAGAGTTCTCCAGCCGGCTCACTTCCCGCCGACCCAGGAAACAAAGAGATAACTCCTTCTCAATAAATGGCACATTGACACAACCTCATGAACTCCGTTCTCATCTCGTTCGGCAAGTGTCTGTCACATTTGCCTGCAATGCAGCAGCTGAATCTGGAGTTTTGTGAGGAAGGGCAGACTGTCGGGAGGAAAGCTATCATCACCACATTACCTTGCCTTGGCATCCTCCCCCTGCCATCGCCTGGAGCGGCTCCCTGCTGAAAGTGAGGTGCTGAGGGCTGGGGGGGGGGGCGGGGCGGAGGGGGGGCGTGTCAGTTTAGCAGGACTGGCTTCCCAGCTGTTACAGGCTTTGGTCAGGTGATCCGTGACCTTGCTGGAAAAGCAAATACTGACTTCCTTTTCCCTCCCGGGAAGAGGGCAGTAGGGTCAGGCAGGAATTCAGTGCTCAATAAGCTGATCCCCGATCTTGCAGCAAGAGGAAGCAAGCTCAAGTCCTTCATTGGAAAGTTAGTGCCCAGAGCTCCTGCCACAGCTAACAACACCGAAACAGCACACACCTTCCTCCCCTGACTGCCCCAACTCTGGATGCTTCTCTGAGGGGTCATAATTAATTATGCTTTTCCTTCTCTCTCCCTGCAGCTCAGGCAGCTCATTAATAAAACTGTTCCTAAGGAGGACATGGGAAATTGTCCTTAGGAGTTGAAACCCTCCAGGGGTGCATCTCTTTCTTCCAGGCTCTGCTTTAGAAACTTCCTCCTCCACCGACCTCCTGGGGCCCCACAACCATGCAAAGCTTCCGCAAGCAATCCCAGGGCTGGCTGCCCTGGTCAGTAACTGGAAGTCTACTGGGGCAGAGCAGGAAGGTATAATGGCCAGTGAGATCCCAGACTAGACTGGCAGCTTCTGCTTCCTGCCACTCTACCAGTCTGATGCCCCTGGACCAAAATGCACCCTATTCTGGCAGCAAGAGAAAAGCCAGGAGATACCTACTATAAGGACCCAGCTCTGTGCAGGGTTTCTAACTGCAGCACAGACCAGTGAGTTCAGGGGGCAGGTGCAGGAGCCAGCGAGAAGGCAGCTGTGGAGGAGGACGGTCTCAGATGGTCTCAGGCAAGCGTTGTGAAGAGTCTCAGCCAGCCCACTGCAGCCACAGCTCTTTGGAGCAGAGGCAGGTATGAGGCTTGCTCTCAGAGGCTCCAAGCTCTCCAAATCCGGCACCACAACTGGACCTGAAGGAGATACAGCAGGGTAGGTGTGGTCAAAAGGAGCCAGGAGAACATCTGGGCTCCTGTATGCAGGCTTAGCAAAAAGATTATAGGGACCTCGTCCCCTTTATCTTCCGTGAGCCGTAGACAAACGAGGCTATCCTGGGAAATGAAGCTCCATCAGTATGACATGTCAGAGCAGCTCTGACCTTCACAGACACTGCCCAACCCACGCTGCAGTTGATGCCAGAGCTGAGTGTCACCCCGAAATGCTGCCTGCATCCAGCCCAGTGCACTTGGAAAGCACTTGACATTCTGCGTCCCACTTATCCTCGAAGCAACTTGAGGCAGCCAGATGGGGATGAGCATCCCCACTGAGCATCCCCATTGTACAGGTGCAGAAAATGAGACAGAGACTCTGAATGACTTCTCTTGGCTTACCCTAGAGTGACTCTGGATTAAAATGAATATTCTTGGATTAGAATTCTGTTTTTCCTACTACACTGGATCACACTCCTTATTTTCCTTAAAAGATTCTAGGGCATCTTGTTCAAGAAGGAGGTCAAGAGACTTCCCAAAGGGCACAGGTGGATGTGAGGGACAAGGCTATGGGACAGCAGCATACACTTTTCTCAACTGCTGAAAGTATTTTTCTGTGTTAACTGAGTACACAGGCCAAACCACCAGAATTTTAAAAAAAATCAGAAATATACCTTGAACTCTGAGGTTATGTGGAAAAATATACCAAGGAGCAGGCTGCCTCTCTGATAGATTAAAATGATCATTGACCATCCCCTCCAAACTGGCCAGACAATGGCTAGAAGCATGTATCATTTCACCAGGACACTGGGAGTAAAAAAAAAGCTCTCCATTTCACCGGGTCCTATGACTTCAGACCTCTTTCTGGAGAGAAGGAGCCCTTTCGTCTCTCTGGGCTCCACCTGAGATGTTGGGACAGACACTGTGCTGACCACTCTATCTCTAAGAGGAGGAGAGAGTCTTCTTTTACACCTTTCTAATTTGCCCCCCACACTCATTTCGCTCCACAGTCAGGCAAGGAGGTGAGCAGAACCAGGAATGTTACCGCCCATTTTCCAGATGAAACAAAGTTGGTTCCCCACATTACAAAGCTAACAAAAGGCAAAGCCTCAACTCAAACTCAGATTTTCTGTCTCGCGGTCCAATATACCCTTTCCTCACAGCCATGCAGCCTGAACCGGGCCTGCAGGTGAGTGCAGGAGACACACACATACCGGGACGCAAGCTTCAGGGTTGGTGCTGTCCACGCAGAAGGTGACTTCGCATCTAGGGAAGGTCGTCATGGAAAACCCCAACAACTCTCTTGGGGGTTGTGCTTCTTGTGGGAGGACCCCCTTCCATGGCCTCTGGGCCTTGCCATGTGTCGGAAACAGGCATGTCCCCACCCCTAGGCCTCACTCGGACAGAGGTCTTAAGATAGTAGCCAATCTTATGTTACCACCAAGCCCCCCGGAGAATCCCCAGGACCACACACATTTATCCACAAGAACTTTTCTGGCAAGCATCACTTGGCTGAGGGGACACTGATTCCTTTTGCAGTTTAGAAATTTCCAACTTCTGGCCCAGGTCCCGTTTGCCCCACGATGGGAAAAGAGTGGACTCTCCAAGTCAGGCACGATGGACATTTAGGCAAGAGGGAAAAGGAGATGAAACTATCTTAAGAATGTGCCTTTTATCTAAGCAGTCCCTTAGGCTTTTGCACTTTGCTCTGGAAGGTCAGCTATTGCAACTGATGTGATTACCCAGGGTCGAGGGGGAGCATGCTCATTAGGTACGCATGCCACTGAAACAGAGCCTCTCTGAGCAGACTGGTTCTGGCCACGGCCACTGTGACGGACCACAACTCAAATGGATGGAGAAAGAAATCATGCGTGTGTGAGACCTGGGGGTGTAGCAGTCCGAGGGGGGATCAGCTGTTCTGAAGACTGACCTTTCTAAAACGGGTGAAAATTTCACAGGGAGGAAACAGGGCCAATTTCAGGGAGAGAGGAGGCTGCACTAACCAGTGAAATGTGTTTCCCACAGAAAATGGAAGGCATCAGGGCCCCAGGGAAAAAGACCCTCCCAGAACGCTCTCAGTCCTTGATGCAAACGCACTGTAAATCCACACACCAAGGGACAAATGAGGAAGGGGCCCGAGCAGGCAACTCAGAAAAGAAGAAATACTGATGGTCAATATTTGAAAGATTTCTAACCACAGGAATTAATCAAAAAGGACCTAGATAACATCCAAATGCCGTACTCTTTGTTGACCCTACACTGTGCCAGGCACCCTAGGTCCATTCCAAACACCATCCAATTTAATTCACACAGTAACCCTTTGGGGTGGTACGGTGATTCCCATTAGCTGAGGCTCAGCGCAGTTAGTTGCCCAGGTATCAACAAGATCCTCACCCAGATTCGAATTCAGTGTATGCACCCCGCTTAACCGTCGAACAACACAGACAAGTTCTGGGTGGGGGGGATGGAATTGTCTTCAAAGAAAGATCCTCCGTGTGGATGAGGGTGTGATGAGAAGGGGACACGCCCTCCCGGGAAGATTGCAGCTGAATCGGGGCAGCGGCCCCCAACAGGGCTGCCGTGGCATCACACCTCACCGCATCTCCCGCCTCTCTTCCCCCGCCCGGGCTTCGTTTGTGCCCGTGCACAGGCAGCTGCCAAATCAAACACAACCAAATAAAACAGTGAAGTAAGAAGATGAAAAGGTCACAGAGACGTGTGATTTCTTTTCTTGGTCTAAAAAATCACTATCATGATATATTCTTGGAAAATAAAAGTATTAACTATTTGTGGGGGGAAAAAGGTGGGAAGTCACCATAATCCTACCACCTCATGTCCAACTACTTTGTATATCTTAACATAGCCAAAGAGCAAGTTCTGTGGTGGTTAAGAGTCTGGGCTCCACGTCGAGAAGCCATGGCTGGAATCCCAGCTCTGCCACTGGCTGTGCAACCTTGAACAAATTGCTTAACCTCTCTGTGCCTCAGCCGCCTCACTTGTAAAGTAGGAAGAGTAATACACCCTACATGTCCTGGAGCATTAAATATGATGAGGTATGTCAACCACTTAGAACCAAGGCTGCTATATAGGTTGTGTTCAACAAATAATAAATATATTAGCTGTTAATATAATAATATAAATTCAGTTGTGAATTTGATTTTATATTTAAAATTCCATCACCGGGCGCCTGGGTGGCTCAGTTGGTTAAGCGACTGCCTTCGGCTCAGGTCATGATCCTGAAGTCCCAGAATCGAGTCCCATGTCGAGCTCCCTGCTCGGCAGGAAGCCTGCTTCTCCCTCTCCCACTCCCCCTGCTTGTGTTCCCTCTCTCGCTGTGTCTCTCTCTGTCAAATAAATAAAATTAAAAAAAAATAAAATGAAATAAAATTCCATCACCTAACCATTTTAAAAGATAGTTATACCTGCTCTATAATGATTACTGTAAATGGCTATGAAAGATACCCCTGACTTAGGCCTTATTCTCACTCACTCCCTCCTGGAGGGCATTCCACCTCATCTTTCACTCTCCCTTGCTACCAGATCAGGCAGCCTGACACATGGGCCTCAGCGCAGGTCTTCAGGGAGACCCCAATTCCAGGTGGCTGGAACCCAGCGGCCACATATGATAAATAGTTAAGAGCACAGGCTTTGAGGTAAGGCAGACCAGGTTCAAATCCTGGCTCTGTGACCTTGAGCAAATTTCCTTATTCAGCTAAGTACATGGTTGTGAGGATCGCATGAAATGAGTGTGCGAAGTGTTTGTGCCAATGCTCTGTATAAAATAAACAGGGCGCCTGGGTGGCTCGGTTGGGCGACTGCCTTCGGCTCAGGTCATGATCCTGGAGTCCCTGGATCGAGTCCCGCATCGGGCTCCCTGCTCGGCAGGGAGTCTGCTTCTCCCTCTGACCCTCCCCCTCTCATTCTCTCTCTCTTTCTCTGTCTCTCTCATTCTCTCTCTCGAATAAATAAATCAAATCTTTAAAAAAAAAAAAACAGTCAGTAAATGTTAGCTATGATTCCTTTGTAAACCCATAGTATTTTAAGTGAGGGGAGGGTAGAGATTGTGTTTGCTTTATCACGCTATTCCGAACAGTTGATATGATAGGAACTCAACAAAAATGTTTGAATCAGTGAATAAATACGTGAATGAATGGATGAATCATAGAAACTGTCAGAGCTGGAAAGGATTTTTTTTTAAACAGCTTTATTTGGATGTAATCTACATACCATACAGTTTACTCCTATAAATTGGACGATTCAATAGTTGTAGTATACTCAGATTTGTGCAAACATTGCCATCACCTAATTTTTAAAATTGTGGTAAAATACATATACAGGCTCAGTTGGTTAAGCGTCTGCCTTCGGCTCAGGTCAGAATCCCAGAGTCCTGGGATCGAGTCCCACATCGGGCTCCCTGCTCAGTGGGGAAACTGCTTCTCCCTCTGCCTGCCGTTCCCCCTGTTTGTGCTCTCTCTCTCTCTCTCTCTGACACATAAATAAATAAAATCTTTAAAAACTAAAATAAGGGGCGCCTGGGTGGCTCAGTTGGTTAAGCGGCTGCCTTCGGCTCAGGTCATGATCCTGGAGTCCCTGGATCGAGTCCCGCATCGGGCTCCCTGCTAGGCAGGGAGTCTGCTTCTCCCTCTGACCCTCCTCCCTCTCATGCTCTCTGTCTCTCATTCTCTCTCTCTCAAATAAATAAATAAAATCTTAAAAAAAAACTAAAATAAAAATACATATACATAAGATAAAATTTATCGTTTTAACCATTTGTAAGTGTAGAATTCAATGACGTTTAAAAACATTCATAATGATCACCATCACCACTATATACACCCCATACGTTTTCATCTCCAACATAAACTCTGTAACCCGTGAAACAGTCCCCATTTCCTCTCGCCCTGGTAACATCTAGTCCACTTTCTGTCTCTATGAATTGGCCTTTTCTAGATACCTCATATAAATGGAATCATAGAATATGTGTCCTTCTGTGTCTGGCTTGTTTCATTTAGCATGTCTTCAAGGTCCATCCAAGGTTTAACATATAGCAAAATTTCATTTCTTTTTATGGTTGAATATTATTCCATTGGGTGCATGTAGCACATTTTGTTTATCCATTCATCCATCAATGGACACTTGGGTTACTTCCATCTCTGAGCTATTGTGAATAATGCTTCTATGAACACTGGTATACAAGTATTTATTCAAGTCCCTGCTTCCCCGTAGAAGTGAAATTGCTGGGTCATATGGTAATTCTATTTTTAACTTTTTGAAGAACCACCAAACTGTTTTCCAAAGCAGCTGCACCATTTTATGTTCCCACCAGCAATGTATAATGGTTCCAATTTCTCCATATCTTCACCAGCATCTGGGTTTTTTTTCCCCCCCATTTAAAAAAAGTTATTAGAGTCATCCTAGCAAATGTAGTAGGTGTGAAGTGTCATCTCCTGGTGGTTTTGATTTTTACTGACCTAATGACCGATGATTGTTGAGCATCTTTTTTATGTGTTTATTGGCCATTCGTATACCTTTTTTGGAGAAATGTCTATTCAAGTCCTTTGCCCATTTTTGAATTGGCAAAATTGTTTTTGTTGTAGTTCAGTTTCTGGATATTAACCCCTTATTAAATATGTGATTGGCGGGGCGCCTGGGTGGCTCAGCCGTTAAGCGTCTGCCTTCGGCTCAGGTCATGGTCCCAGGGTCCTGGGATCGAGCCCTGCATCGGGCTCCCTGCTCGGCGGGAAGCCTGCTTCTCCCTCTCCCACTCCCCCTGCTTGTGTTCCCTCTCTCGCTGTGTCTCTCTCTGTCAGATAAATAAATAAAATCTTTAAAAAAAAAAATATGTGATTGGCAAGTATTTTCTCCCATTCTGTAGGACGCCTTTTTGCTTTCTTGATAGTATCCTTTGATGTACAAAGCTTATTCATTTTGATGAAGTCCAGTTTATCTGAATTTTCTTTTGTTGCCTGTGCTTTGGTATCCAATCCATGAAATCGCTGCCAAATTCACTGTCATGAAGATTTTCCTCAGCGTTTTCTTCTACAAGTTTTATAGTTTTAGCTTTAAGGTTGAGGACTTTGATATAAGGTTGAGGTCATTTGTGTATGTGGTTTAAGGTTAAGGTCCGGCTTTATTCTTTTGCATATGAATATTCAGTTTTCCTAGCACCAGTTGTTGAAAAGACCACAATCTAATTTTAGAACATTTTCATCACCCCCCCCAAAAAAACCCATACATGGGATTTCATTTTTCTAAGGAACTAGAAACATAAGTGAGTTAGTGAGAGTTAATAAACCTTGGCATTCACAAACAAAAATTAGTTCATTACAAGAGTTTACTGAGAACATTAATTCTCTGTTCTACAAAGAAGTGTGACCTCCATCCCTCACTAAATAGCACTGCAAAAGTCCTGTGTATGCGCACAGGCCAAGAGCTGGAATTCCCAGAAGTCTCTGGAGGACGCTTTGTTATTAATACAGAAGATATTTGTTGCTTGTTTTTGGGCTAGCCAGCAGTTTGTGAACACCCTTCCTATGCCTGGGTTATTTCCTTCCTTAGGAGTCGCACCTCCCCAAAGCTGAAACCAGAATTTGCGGTGCCAGCCTCCATTTCAGTTAGGACTCAGGCATGGGACCCGTGCTCACCAGGTAGAGGCACACAGGCCAGACCTCAAACTGGAAGAAAGTGCCCTGGAAAAGGAAGGGCTGCAGGCAAATGATTGAGGAGAGGGTGGTGGAGTGACTCGACATCCTTTAATGAACTCCTCTTCTACCTAAGCTTGCTAGAGCTGGTTTAGCTGTTTGCACCTATGACCCTTGACTGCTGCAACACAGCCTCAGCATTGGCTTGGTTTTTCATTGCTTCTATTCTGTTAATTTATGTTGCTTGTAGATTACTTTCCAGAGTTTCTGTGGATTGTTTTGTTCTGAGTATTTGCTGCATGACCACGTTGCTTAGTTTTTGCTTCCCCTTTTATCCACTGTTACTGCAAATTCTTTCCCACTGCAAAGTAGGAGCCACTGGGCTCTGTGGGCGACAGGGTCTTGTGCTTAGCCAAATGGGGCCACAGTCAAAAGAGCTTGAGAACCACAACTTAGAGTAAACCATGGAATTCAGCCTCCCCTCCTTCCTCCTGGGTCGCTTCAGTGAAAGCATCTCCAGGGTCGGCACAGACATACCCTCCATGGTGCACCCAGCCTCTCTGGGCAGCCCCTGCTCTCAGCATCATTGTCCCTGGTCAGAATCCAGTGGGAGCCTTCACAGACATCTGCCTGGCTTCGGAACATGGGCTGCAGGTGCAGACACTTTAGGGCTTGCGTGGGCTGCGGCATCTGCCTCCTGGGTTGGGAGGAAGATTTATCTTGGCACAGCCTGCACATTCAAGAAAGTCAGTTAAACCAAACTGAGCCTGATAAGTAATCTCCAGACACCTGGGTGGAACCAGAGATGTTTCCAGATTTTTCAGGCAAGTTGAAAGGCTTTTTATTCTTTCCCAAGGCCCCGCCTGCCCCTCCAGCAGGCACTGTCTAAGGAAGAGCAGGCCTATGTGATATGGGTCAGACAAGGATAAGGAGCACCCAGCCTCAGCAGCATGCAGCTGGATAAGTGTTGGGCATCATCAGAAATGAACCAGAGAGAGACAGTGAGAGAGGAAGGGCTCTAGAAACTCCCATCAACTTCAGTTTTTCCTCGAAGAAGATGGAGTTTACTGCAGTGAAGCATCGGCAGTATATAGAAAGGTCATATACTGTTCTGGTTTGGGTTTTGTTTTGTTTTAATGTGGGTAAAGTCACTAAGAAAAAGTGTCTCCAAAATTCACATCCCATGTCTGTATCACTCACAGCAGCTCAGAGATGTCACAAAATGATTGGGCATTTGGAACATAGCACAGGCAGACTTTTGTTAATTAATTCTAACAACAAATATAATAAAGATGCTCACATCTTTTCTTCTAGCCCGATTATGGGGCTTTTGTAAAGCAAGGCCCCTCCCTCCTTCATGCTTCGGGTCTGCAGGTAGCAAGCGCTCAATCACCCCTGCTGATTGTCAACTGCTGGGAGCAGAGAAACAAAACAGGTCCTGGGACATCATCTTCATTTACTAATGGGGAAACTAAGGCTCAATGACTTGTCCATACCATACAGCAGGGGAAAGGTCAGATTCTATTTTCTAGACTCCTGATGGAGTGCTTTCCTTTATAAGCCTCCTGCAGATGGCAGTGGTCTGCAGTGTGGTATTGGAGGATATCAAATTGATTCGATTGGTTTCTTTAAAAACAATGTGGCCGGCGTCCCAGGTTAAATGTGGGATAATGGCATATTGCGGTGAAGAGAGCCAGAGAACTGTGCATACTCCTGTTGGTGACCTTCGCTGGCTGGCTCTGGTCACAAGGAAAGTATGATGCGTAGTCACCAACACCTGTGGAGCACCTACTCCGTATGAGTCCTTTACTCATCCCCATTCAGCCCCGGAAGAGCACTGTCATGACTCCCCTGTAAACGAGGTAAAAATGGCCCCTCATGGCTCGGCCTCAGCTCAGTGGTTGTGTTCAAAGAAAGGGCAGTTAAGCAGGAATAAATGAATTGGAGGCAATCCAAACCTTCACTGCAGTCTCTAGAGAAAACACCAAAGGGGAAGTGCATTCTTAGCACAAGGCAAAGTCTTAACATTTTCTTTTCCTATCTCTGCTCTTCTCAGCATCTATTTCCAGCAAAGCAACTGTTCCAGAAGTAGTGAGCTCTGTTCTCCATCATCTCTTACTTAAACCCTTCCACCTGGCTCTTCACTCATTCACCTCCCTCACCTCTGGCATCTACTCACCCATCCTCTGCCAGTCTCTCTCTCCCCTCATCACCAGGAATCCCAATATTGGCTCCATTTGTCCAGTGCTTTCTCATCACTGGGTGACCCCAATCTGCATTACTGGGGCAAGAGCCAAGAAAACTCTGCTTGAAATTTTCTTAGAAGGGAATTACTTGAAGTCTCCATAGGCAGAGAAGTTTTGAATATTCATGTGTTTACATTTTTAATTCCCTGACACACCCATTTTACAGATGACCAAACTGAGGCATCATCATCATCATCAGAATAATTATATTGTTATTATTATAAATAATCATTATTATTAGCCAGACATTATCCGGTATTGTACAAATGATAACTTATTAAATTTCAAATTGAGCATAGTAGGTAGGTGCTCCTACATCCTTTTCACAGATGACAGGTTCGGGGCACAAAGCTAGGAAGCAGCAGCACTGGAATTCAAATTGAGGTGTGTCTGATTCTAGAGAGCAAGCTCTTGACCACAGTGTTCTCTGCCTTTAAGATTCTAGTTCTGTAACTGTCTATGAAGCAAGTTGCCAGTGGAGCTTAAATAGTAAAGGAAGGAAGGGCGCCTGGGTGGCTCAGTCGGTTGAGTGACTGCCTTTGGCTCAGGTCATGATCCCAGGGTCCTGGGATCGAGTCCCACATCGGGCTCCCTGCTCTGTGGGGAGCCTGCTTCTCCCTCTCCCACTCCCCCTGCTTGTGTTCCCTCTCTCGCTGTGTCTCTCTCTGTCAAATAAATAAATAAAATCTTTAAAAAAAAAATAGTAAAGGAAGGAACCAAATAGAAGGATGTAGCAAATGAAGGAGTCTTTGCATTAAATTGCATCACCAGCCATGCTCCTTAAATATCAGATGATTATTGAAAATATAAACAACATTGTTTGGTCATGCAGTAGGTCTATAAATAAAATAAATTTATTTGCAAAGGAATAAGCTAAGAAATGCTGTGACTTTCTAATTAACTTAAAATGATTTAATCAATACAACACAATTACTTTTCAAATAATCTTTGAGAGTTTAATTGCTATTTAACTCGATAGCAGCAGTCAAGTTACACAGATACCAATTTTAGAGAAAATGCTCTTTGCAGATCTAGCACTCTGTCAAAATCTACATTAGAAAGACATATTTTCAGGCCAGATACAAGGGTTTTCAGTGACCAATTAAATTTGTTTCTCTGTTGTTCACCTGGGCATGGGGGGGGGGGCGGGGCAGGCGCTGCAGTGGCTGATGCAGGAATCCATGGGTCCGGCCTCATACAACTCGGGAGAGAGATGTACCTCCCTGCTACTGGGCCCGTTTCCCCCCAAAGCAGGGACATGCTGCTACCAGTGACTCTGTGAGGACCCAATCCAGCCCAGATCTCCCCTCATGGCTCCAACAGCTATAAGCCAAGAGCCATCTTGGGCTAAGACCTGAGCCAGGAGTTTGCCTGCATCCCACTCAAATCCACCATCCCTACACTGAGGAACCCCCGAAGTGAAAATCATAAATGTGAAGGGAACAAACAATAGAAGCAAAGTCAGAATCTCGGGGTGGGCGGCGGGGGGGCAGGACTGTGTTTTAACAAGCCCTCCAGGTGATTTTGATGTACACTAGAGTTGAGAAGTCCTGCTCTAACCTAGTCTAGAAAACATTTTGTGAACTGTAGTTCACTGCAGCTCAAGGTGTATTGAGCATGTACGTCTCCTGAAGATCTTGTTAAATGCAGATGCTGATTCAGGGGTCCTGAGGATTTGCATTTCCAACACTCTCTCGGGAGACGCTGGTGCTGCTGGTTCCAGCACCGAGGAGCCGGGCGTGTGTTTGGGAAGGGATGGCGGGGGAGCCCAACAGACCTTGGCACGATTCCCAGCGCCTCTGCTTGTAAGCTTGGTGACCTTGGCCATGTCGCTCTACCTCTTTGAGCCAGTTTCCTTCAGCTCTGAAAGGGTATAAAATAGTACTGTCCCTTCTACAAGGCTGTCCAGGCGGCAACATGCCTATACCTAACAGAGCACTTGGCACGTAGAAAACACTAAACAGAAGCTGTGGTTGCTGTTGTTTCTGAGGGAAGGAAGCAACTAGTTAGTGCTCAATAATTGTTCATTGTTCTGTTATTATTTATTGAGAGGGGCCTGTGGTATGGACGCACTGGGTCAGGTAGTGCATCACTATCTTTTCCTTCTCCCAAAAACTCCGTGTGCAAGGTCCAGTGTTATTTGCTCTGGTTTGCAGCTCTGGAAGCCAAAGCCCAGAGAGCTTTCATCACTGGGTCCAAGTCACAAAGAAAGTGAATGGTAGAGCTCCGGCTGAATTTAGGTCTTCCTGCCTAAGCTTCTAACCTCCCAGGCTGTGGCATGCGTCTGTCCATGCTTGTCTGCAAGGGCTGAGTCAAGGGAAGGATGGTGGGCTGTAACTCAGGGCTCTGCAAGGAGCTGCAGGACTGGGCTGCAGAAGCAGAGAACAGGCAGGGGCGAATGGAGCCCCTGAAGCGGGAATACTGACCCGCAGAGGGACGTCAGGCCTGAGAGGAGTGGGACCATTGTTCCACAAGGATGTGGACATGCAGCGATCAGGAACAGGGTCTAAAAGGGATAAGGATGACCTCCCTGGTGCCTCGTACAGGGCCGACCCATAGCAGTGCTCCTTAAAGCTCTAGTAATCGAATGAATGAATTGATGGATTAATAGATTCATTAATACTTTCAAGGCAGCAACTGATTTGAAATTGGTGGGCAGGATGTGTTGGAGTGGGAGAGAGATTTTCACTTCTGGACTTTCCTTCTTTAAAAAGGGAGCAGTTTAAAATAGAAGAACAACAGGAGTATTTCCCTTGGAGTGCAGCCAGATCACACAAAGCCTCCTTTTCTTCCTGGGGCAGAAGGCGTTTGGGGCCCAGCCCCGCGGCGGGTGTGTGCAGCACGGAGCCGGCCCGCCCGACATCCTTACCCACTTGTGCTCTGGAGCACAGAACCCCCGCCAGCCAAGCCCAACACAATGCCTCCTTCACCACAGCCCGCTGGCCACGGTGGTTTCCACCTACGCCGCTGCTAAAAGCCCCCTCCAGGGCCAAAGTCAGGCCCTTTTGGCTGAGTCTCCCCACTATTGTTTGGAGACGAGACAGTGATGCCTCCTCAATCATCCTGTCACCTTTTCGGGGGGGCGGGGGGGACCCAAGACATGAAGTGAAAGAGCCCAGCAGCTTGAGGGAAGCAAGGGGAGCCTTGCTGTTCAGGGATGGGCCTCTACAGATGGTGTTGGGTCAGCTATTCATCAGAAATCATTGTTCAGGCACAGGGCTAGGTTCTGGGGATCCACGGATGAATAAGACGGGGAATAAAGATCCCTTAAGGAACTCACAATCCAAAATGGGAGGCAGAGACCTAAACAAGGCCAGGCGGTGTCCCAGAGGTGGGCGAAGGCATTACGGGGGACCGCAAGCCCATTGCAGTCGTGGTATTCGAGCTGGGCTTTGAAGGATGAATACAAGCCTGCCAGGCCCACCGAGGAAGCAGCCCTCTAATGAAAATATGTATGAGGGGCTTGGGGAATGGCCAGCAAACCAGGCCCAGAGTGCAGGGCGGGGGCAGAGGATGGGGAAGGCGGGGCTGGAGGTCAGCTCACTGATTCTGCAGAGAGCAGGAAAGCATCGAAGGTTCTTCAGCAGGGCAGGAACCAGATGAAAGCTGGGTGTCAGATACAACTCTGGCGGCAGTGAGCGAGTGGGGGAGGTGTAGTGTTCGGGGGCAGTGTCCCCAGAGCCTGGCCCATTAGTGGACAGTAAGTATTTACGGAATGAACAAATGATTTTGAGAGGGAAAAGCGTGGTGGGTCTGACAAGAAGTCTGGCCAGACTGAATGCTTTTCACTAACTGCTCCTTTTATGTATTTTTTTTCTTTTAAGAGAGCAGCAGCCTTTCTTCTCCTTTATTGAACCATCACAAATGTATATAATCTGAGATCGCAGGCATAATTACATAATGCCTTACATTGTTGGCAGTTTCCTGAATGTTTGCTTTGTCTCCCACAATAACTCTGTCATCTCATGACAGCCAGGGCGATGCGTCTTCTGCTCTCTGTGCATTGCCCAGCAGTACCTACTGTGTGCTGAGCAAGCAGAACCATGAAACAGATTCACGGAGCATAAGAGCTAGACAGGCTCTTGTAATTAACTGGCCCAACTCTCTGGTTGTACAGATAGGGAGATTAAGACCCAGAGAAAGGGAAACATATGCCCTATCTGAAGAGATGTTCATATTCCTACTTCTAGGCCCTTGCATTTCACAGCAGGGACTTGGGCTCGGTCAAGGCTTCCAAGTGCTAACATCAAGGGTCAAGGCACAGACCCTGAAATAAACCAGCAATGAGCTGGGGTAACAGCAGGGTAAACAGAACAGCAACACAGGAACAATCTAGCCACAGAAGAATGTGTCCATTTACATACATGGTATTCAGCTTGCAGGGCTTACTCAGTGCTTCCAGCGTAGCTTGCTACTGGAACTGCTAGAGGTAGGAGAGCATAATGATTAAGAATGTGGACTTGGGGGGCGCCTGGGTTGCTCAGTCGGTTAGGTGTCTGCTTTTGGCTCAGGTCATGATCCCAGGGTCCTGGGATCGAGCCCCCCTGTTGGACTCCCTGCTCAGTGGGGAGTCTGCTTCTCCTTCTCCCTCTGCCCCTCCCCCCCAATTTGTGCTCTCTCTCTCAAATAAATAAATCTTTAAAAAAAAAAAGAAGAAGAATGTGGATTTGGAGGAAGGTGGGTGCAAGTTCGAATCCCAGCTCTGCCACTTACCAGTTGTGTGTTTAGCAAGTTCCCTAAACCGCCCCCCCACCCAGCCATGGTGTCTACACATGTGTAAAACAGGAAAACACAATTTTCTCTTTACCGGGTTGTACAGATTCATTGGGATGAAGTATATAAAATGTTTATCACCGCGGCTGCAGTAGGAATTGAAAGGGGATGAGCAAGCAAGAAAGAAAATGACAGGACTTGGCAACCTGTGGGATTCATTGGTTTCCACCTTTTGTTTGCTGAACACTCACTCTGTTCAGGCACGGGATCAGGGAGGGCAGGGAGGTGTTGACAGCCCCGGCGTTTCAAATCTGGGTAACTAGAGTGCTGGGGACAAGCAGTGAGTTAGGAAGATCAGGAGGGAAAAGAGATTTGGGAGTAGGGGGATGGGTGTTCATCCTTGGGCCTGCTGAGTGCCTGACTAGGGGTTCACCCACAGAGAGAGGTTCACCCGGAGAGTGTGGCCCAGCAGACAGTGGAACAAGTGGGCCCAAGACGGGGTGGGGGGGAGACCTGAAGATTAGAGGGGCAGACTCATGTGGGTACTGGGGGGTGGGGAGCAAGAGTGAGCAGAGAAGGAGTGTAAGGAAAACTCCTGAAGTAAGTCACATGTGGGAAGCCAATGGGGAAGAAAAACCAGGGTGGCTCGCAGCCCAGAAACCCAAAATGGGTACATCTTGAGGAAACCAGGGAGCCTGGGCTCAGTTTCAGAGGACAAGGGAAGATGCCAGGGGTTGACAAGATGGTAGAAACAGGAGGTGGGGCTACTCATTGCTGCTTCAGTGGAATTCAGGAGAGAAATGGGCAGCAGCTCAAAGAAGGGGCAAGGTAGGCTCCGAGGAAGGTGGGCATGTCTGCAGGCCAAGGGGGAGAAGCCAGGAGGAGGAGCGGACTGAGATGCAAGAAAGACACAGGCGGCAGAGTTGAATTCCATCTGCCTCATAACCAGAGCTGCAAGGCGATCTATTAGTCTTACTGTACAAGGAAGAGAGGAGGCCCAGAGAGGCTAAGTAAGGCTGGGCTCTGGCAAGGGAGAGGAGAGCAAAGATGGGGAGAAATGATGAGGCGGGGGTGAGAGTTCAAGCCACATGCCCTCCACCTTCCCAGTAAGGCAGGAGACAGACCACGTACTAAGAGGGAGGCCCCACGAGAGACAACGCAGATAAACATGAGGGAGGCCAAGCAGCAGCAGAGGTCAAAGGGCATGGGTTTAAAAAGGAATCCCTCAGTCCCAGGGCAGCATCAAAGGAATGGGACAGTAAAGTTTAATCTAGGGTTGGGGTTTACACAAGTAAAAGGTGTTGGGGGAGACTATAGGGAGGAAGGGGGGACATAGCGTGGGTGTAGTTTAGAACCAGAAGGGGAAGGAGAGAAGTGAAAAAGGAAAAGTAGGTAGCAGGAAGGGGATGCCTCCAGAGACAAGACCTGAATCCCACCCCCCCACCCTCCCCCACCCCGCCTTGTACTGAGAAGGGCTGACTTTCCCCCCTGGCAAGAGGGCGCCCCCACAAAGGGCAGGCACAGGTCACGGCTTCCCTATCAGACATACCTTCCAATCCACATACCTGGCTTCAGGAATTTTCCTGCAGCTGAATAAATAAAAGTGAGTCCAGAGAAAATGTCCTACACAAAACCTGAATGCATCTGTTAATGAACTGCTTGAGATTTTAATGTTACTCAGCTCTGAAAAAAGAATTTTAAATTCCACTCTGAAAAATTGTAATAGACACCTTCCCCCCCGAATTCTAGCCTAAGAAAGAAAGATGGAAGCAGGGTTTACTTTTTCTCAGTGGTGCAGGGGTCTCTGTCACCCAGTATCCAAGAAGCTATGCTGAGCACACTTGGCATTGTATTTAACCCTCATCTTAACCTTTGAAGGAAGGAATCGTTGTCCCCATTTTATAGAGGAGTAAACTGAGGCTGAGAGGGGCACAGTGGAGATTCAAAACAGGCACTTTCTATCTGGTAGTATTTTCCATCACAGACTCTCTTTACATCGGCATAGAGGTGACATAATGACCTTCAATATTCAAGACAGATCATTAGGAGAAAAACAGCAGAATAGTATGTAAACCCTCATTTTTACTAAAAAAAAATTTCTATCCAGATAGATAGATAGACAGATACCTAGATCTATATAAGGATATAATTACATCTCATAGATGTGTAGTGCTATGTCTAGAACAATACACTCTAACCTATCCCATATACCCTAACCAATTTTTTTTTTAAGATTTTATTTATTTATTTGAGAGAGAGAGAGCATAAGCAGGGGGAGCGGCAGGCAGAGGCAGAGGGAGAAGCAGGCTCCCCACTGAGCAGGGAGCCTGATGTGGGGCTTGATCTCAGGACCCTACAATCATGACTTGAGCGGAAGGCAGCCGCTTAACCGACTGAGCCACTCAGGTGCCCCATCCTTTTTTTTTTTTTTTTTTTTTTTTAAGTAGGCTCCACGCCCAACGCTGGGCTTGAACTCACAACCCTGAGATCAAGAGTCAGATACTCTACTGACTGACCCAGCCAGGCACCCTCTTAATCACCAATTCTTAACAGTTCATAGTTTTCTCTTTCATATGTTTCTGTATTATTGTAAATGTTTGCCACTCACTGGCATGATTTTTTAAAATAATTTTTAATAAAAAATTTCCCAGTAGGGTTTATTGAACCTTTCAAATTGCAAAGACCACCCACTCTCTCTCTCTCTCACACACACACTGTAAAGATTATTTTAAAAATGGAAAAAAGTTCTCTTTTCCATTAGTTTCTTTATTAATTAAAAAAACACACAAATTTCACCTTGTCCTTCAAGAGTCCAATTTTTTAAGCTTAAAAGGTTAATAAAGTAAGCTAGTAGCATCTACAATGCGATAAATATTTGCCAAGGACAGGTGTTTTGGTCCTTCCAGCAAAGACACCAGATGCCATGGCTGAGTGAAGTGGTCAAAATGACTCACCGCAGGGCCCCAACGTCTCTTTTCAGGTGTCTCCTCCCATGCTTCACTTCTGAGAGTTTCCCCTACCAGGCCATCGTGCATCAAGCATTCCGTTGCCCCCACCTAACCGCTCCTCCATAATTAAAATTTTCCCAGGCAGTAAAATTCATTCCCTCATCTGACGAAGGAATTACAAAGTTAATGGTTTAGAATTTTCTTTCCCTTCCCTTGTAATGAATTAGCACTTCAGTAGGAGCTTTCTGAACACACTGTATGAACCTGAGAGTGAGCTGCATGGTGGAGAGACCGGGCAAGCTAGCTGGCCAGTGCGATATCAGCCCACAGCTCTGGACAGCCACGATCACCTGAATGTCACCGACTCACTTAATTCAGGGCTGGTGTGGCCAGACCGACTTTTTCCAAAAGAAACAAGCATGTGGATTTATGTAAAATCTGATTTTTACATGTTGACTTAAATCTTCGTTCTTTTTTGAAATACTGGGGATAAATAAAACCCACATGCAAACCCAGTACTGCCCACCAGCCCACCAGTTAGGCACTGAAGTGATCTCAGGCCACCCTTCCAGGCTGGTCCTCAGCTCTTCTGCCCCTCACAACCTCACCCTGTGCCTGAGCACCTCTGTGCCTGGGCTCACACTGTATCAACCTTTCAGACACCCTTTTCTGTCTTCTCTACCAGGGTCTGCCCCATCCTTCAAGGATCCGCTTAAATTGTACCAACTCTTCCTAATCCTAAGTATTAACCTCAGTTAATATTGCCCATCCTCCAAGGCTGTCTTCCAAACGCTACTTCCCCTCCGTTGTATTTCCACTGATTTTGGCACTCCTCGCCTTCTGCCTCTCGTTGTCTTTATTTCTGCATGTTTAAGTCTGGCTGGTAGGTCATAAATTGGTAAAAAGGAAGGATGTTTGTGGGTGTGTGTACCAGCTATGACTTTGGTACCATTATCCGCATTTTACAGGAGGAAAAACCAAAACTCATTGAGTAAGTGATCACCCTGAGCTTTCCATATACACTGTGGCTCTGCCCATCTCCTACACCACCTTCTACACCTCCATCTGCTCCTGCTCTCCAGCATCCTCCTCCTTCCTTCTCCATCTGGTAGCTCCTACTCAACCCGCAAGACAGTTTTAGCGACCAGCATCGTCTCTTCTCCACACACCAGTCAGAACTGGTCCCTCTCCCCCCACTTCTGCACCCCCATCGCACCCTGTAAGAACGTCTGTCAGATGCACTCATCAAACTGTGTGTAATTAGCTATCTGATTCTTTGTTTCCTCTATCGTGCTGTAAGCTCTCTGCCTAGCACACTCCCTGGCCCAGGGTAAGTGATTAGTTGGTATTTACTGGAAGGCAGGAAGGAAGGAGGGAGGGAGGGAGGGGAGAGGGAAGGAGGAAAGAAGGGATAGTAACAGCCCCCAGGCAATCAGCAAATGTGAGGTATAATGAACTGCAGGGTTCCAAGCCCCACTTGTGGGCTGAAATGGATGCTGGCTCCTTTGTAGCCCCAAAGCACATACACGGGAAGGCTCCAGCTGTATCCCCTTCACCCTCCCTCCCCACCTGAGCGGCAGGTTGCTGCTTGGTTTCAAGGTCCCAGAAACCAGTATTCACCTCTGCTCTTCGCTCCTGGTCTCTGGACTAAGGGAGAGTGATTTTCTGCATCAGTTAGATCCTGCTTTGGAAGGGTAACTTCGGTTATGATGGACGACAGTGGGGATGAGCCTTCCCCCGAGGCTGGCAGGAAGGCACACTGGAGAAGCTCACAGCAAGCCAGTGTGAGGAGAAGGGCCGACCACAATTCTCACTGCCCAGGGAAGACAAGGAAGAGGGGAGGATCTTCTCGCAGAGATCCCTGGAAGTGAGGCTCTCTGCTCTGGGGACTGATAGAAAACTCCTGTGACGCTGCCTCTCATTCACAGGCCAGGAGGCTGGGCCAGGATGCTCCTGCTCCTAGACCCTCTCCCAGACCCAGGCTGAAGAGAACCATCTTTGTCTTAGGAGAAACTGCAGAGAATCTGGCCAGGGCTGATGTTCTCAAAAGCCTAACTGCTCTCAAAGGAGCAATTTACAATACCCACTGACACCCACTGGGAGACCAGTGGGGTAAGGAAAACTCGTCTGCTCACCACCACTCCACCAAAGTCAAGCCAGGAGGGGGAGGCCAAGAATGCCATTCCTCCAGGGGATTCAGAACCTCCAAGAATAAGCCTAGAAGGCCAAAGATTTGGGGAAAGATCGCAGGATCCACGGATCCACCTCCAGAGCCGGGACAGTATTCCCAGGTCCCCTCTGACCCAGACAACGGGTTCAAACGGCCGGGGTGGAGGAGCAGGGTCCCCCCTGCTTCCCCCTTCTCTTCCCTCTTTGTCTTCCATCTCCTCCCCAGTGACCCGCCGAGAACCTCCCCCCAATCCCCAGGTGCTTTCAATCCCCACCTCTAGGATAACTCAGAATACCACCAGGCTCTCACTGAGAGCCCCGGCACGCCTGGCATCCCCAGGTACTTTAGCTCAATAAATTCTCAATGAACCAATAAGACAGGATCTTTTACCCTAGTTTAAAGACAAGAAACTAAAGTAAGTTCAAAACCATTTTATAATTAGAAAGGAGAAAAAAAATCTTAAAAGGAGACCACATTACTCAAATAAACAAAATACTTAAAACACACACACACAAACTAATAAGAACCAGGACTTCAGCGAGAGAACTGACCAAATAGTCAACTGCCTTAGAAAGAAAGAAAAAAAAGAAGCTGATTTTATTGAGTATTTATTATGTGCCCCGCACTGTATGTGCACTATCTCCTTTCATCCTTGGGGTAACCCTATAATGCAATCTCACATTATCCCCATTTCACAGCTAAGAAGCGGAGGGACAGGGAGGTGGTGTGGCTTCACCAAAGCCCCCTGGCATTGCCCTCTTCCACACTGGGCCACGGTGCTGAGCTAAGAGGCTCCCCTTCAGGGCAACGTGTTAGCATTTTAACAATAGCTCTCTAGAGAAGACAAAGTCATCCAAAGGAATGACTGAATGCCAGGAATTTCGGGCCTCAGTCCTGCCAGTGGGCAGAATTCTCAGGACAGGAGTCTTTTGGCACCACAAGGCATCCCCCGAAGGCGGCCACCCACAGGCCTGGCTGACACAGGGCTCCATTCAGTAGCTGGCAAAGCCGAGGACTTGGGACTTGGGCATAGAATGCGGAAGAAGATTAGATCAGAGAAGGCCAGCCCTGAGGCAGGCACAAGAGTGGGGCAAGTAGGGGCGCCTGCGTGGCTCAGTCGATCGAGCAACTGCCTTTGGCTCAGGTCATGATCCCAGGGTCCTGGGATCGAGCCCCGCATCGGGCTCCCTGCTCAGCGGGAAGCCTGCTTCTCCCTCTCACACTCCCCCTGCTTGTGTTCCCTCTCTCGCTGTGTCTCTCTCTGTCAAATAAATAATAAATAAAATCTTTAAAAAAAAAAAAAAGAGTGGGGCAAGTAAGCAACTGCTCAAGAATGTAATTTCGGGTGCTCCACGGAGGTGCTCCACGCACATCCTCTCACCCCAGAATAGCAGCCTGCTTAACAGTGTGGCAGAGAAACACGTTCAGTGTTAGTGTCAGGGCCAGGAGGTGAGCGAGTGCAAGAGGCTTGGGTTCTCTCCCCAGCTCACTCCCTGTGCCACCAGAGCTTGACACCTGCCCTCGCTGGTCCACATCTATAAGACGAGAGGGGTGGTCTAGGTAACCAGTGAGGTTTCGTAGAGACAAGCTCCAGGTGATGGGACTAGAACAGGTGCCAAGAATGGTCCTGCAAAGGGAATTGAAGGACACCGTTCATTTGCTTTGATCAAGGTTCTCCTGAACAAGACTCCAGGCCAGATGCTGCACTGAGCCCTGGGATGGGGGGGAGAGAGCTTAGAGACAGAGGGGACAGCCTCACAAGTAATGCTCATGAATTCTCCCCGGAGGCCAGAGCTGACCCTACAAGGAGTGACACCTGCTGCCCACAGGCCAGGTTTGAGGGGTTCAGGGAAGCCCTCCTAGAGAAGCCTAGGAGATAGGGGCCATCACCCGGTGTAAACAGAGGCTGGAGACACCCGACTGGAAAGAACTATCCAAAATGGCACTGAAGCACTAGAGAGAACGCATGCAAATTTAAGAAGGAGGCATCGTTACCTCCATTTCACAGATACAAACTGAGGCTCGGCCTGGTCTTAGCCAGGCGGCAGAGCTGGGGTGAGAACCCGGTTCTGCCTGGCCTTACAGCTTTCGTTCTCGAGTCTTATCCCCGTCTCACTAATGTAGCGTAGGTGCCTGTGAGAGGAGTAAGGGTAGAGAGGGGGAAGGGAGGAGGGGTGAGAACAGGCAAAAGGCTGGCGAGAAGGATGGGGAAGACAGGGATGGACAGTAAGCACTTTCGTACTGAAACAAAATGGCAGCCATAGTTTTTTTCCAAACAGACTCTTCTGTGGTTGTGGTGATTTTTAAGAGCACTGGGTTCTGGAATTAGCCAAATCTGCGCTGAGCTCCTGGCTCCACCACTTAATCCTTCTGTGAGCGACAGCAAGTATTTAACCTCTTAGAGCCTCATTTTACTCACCCAATACAATGGAACAATAATAGTCACCCCTTACTGGGCAGTTGGTAAAGACTGAAGAACTGCTATACTGAAAGGGCTTGGCACGGGTCTGGCACCTGTCAAGCATTCAATAAACGACGGCAAAACACCAAGCACTATTCTAACGTGCTCCAACAGGCTCTCCTCTCTCCAGGCTTCCTCCTCAAAATCGACATGTGGCCAGTCCCCCCACATCCTCACTGACTCCCTCCTTGCTCCTGTCCGCTTCCTTTGCATTCCCTCCATTTCAGAGCCCTCTTCAAAGCCTCTTCTCCCAGTGCTCCTCCTCCTTCCTAGGGTTCCAGCTTGCATTTCGTCAGGTGATTCATCGATCAGTCTTAGCTACCTACACAAGCTCCTTAACCTCTCAAGAACACACCTGTCCAGTCTGTGGTTGTTTCAATGGACCGGTTTGCATGGGATGGACCAAGCAATCAATGTATGGGCTGCTGGGTTTGTGGGCTGATAGGAACCACCTAACCAGTTGCCCATGTGTGCCTGCAATTTGTAAATTAACCTCTGGATATACATCAAAACCTTCTGCCCAAACTACAAATTATGCGCTCTTGCAAATTTGCCAGGCTATTAAACGAAATTTGCTACTGCTCAAGAATGTCTTGCACTAATTAGACAGAGATAGATGAGTATGTGAAAGATTAGGGTGAGGGAGGGTGGGAAAGCGGGAACTGTAGCTTACTGACTTCCTGTCAGAGGGTCTTAACCCTTTTTGCGCCACGGACCCCTTTAGTGGACGGATGAAGCCAATGGACCCTTTCTTGGAACATTTTCAAATACATAAAATAAAATGTATAGCCTGACTACAAAGAAAGCCAATTACATTGAAATATAATTATTAAATTTTTAAAAAATGAATGTGTAATATACATTCTTTATTAATGCATTAAATAACAAGCTTTAGCACCAGTGTAATAACGGCTGTAATTTCAAAGCTGCAATGGGCATAAATCCTAGTTCAAGTTTATCTGCAGCAGCTACAATGTGATATGAAAAGATTTGTGATTTCTACTGGTGACAACCTCCCAGATACTTCAAATACACTATGGTTTGTTGCCTACATTCATAGTAAATGCTAAAGAAAATTCAAAGAAAATGCTAAGTAAAGGTGTTATTTTATTCTCCCAACCACGTCCACAAACTGAATTCTACACGTGAGCTCCTTGGGGCGGTTAACCCCAAGTTAAGAATCTGTTAGGTCCTTCCAGTTCAGGCAGTATTTGTACTGGGCATATCCCGGAGTTCCAGCTCATGTCCTTCTCGAGGAATCTCCACCCACAGCCCTTCCTGCCACAAAAGGTCTCGTTCTGTACACATGACCCTCCTCTGCTCTCCTCTCCCATCTGACTGGCCCAGGGAGGATGCCTGCCCCAGCAGCAACCCATGCCCAGGCTGGCCAGAGCCCAGCCAAGACATGGCCTGGAGAGAGAGCCTCAGCGTCCAGAGAACTGAGCTCACACAACAGGATCCTCTCCGGCACTTGTACTGAGTGACAAAGGAGAGGTTCCTGTGATAGAAGGATGAGGGCTGGCGCGGGCAGGTGCGGAGTTGAGCCCATGGCACAGGCTGTGCTGGTGGAATAGCCTCGAACTCAGAACCTTCTCCACCCTCCCTCGAGGCCTGCCTCCACCCTTTCAGGCCCGTTGGTAAATACCACGGCTGCATTTCACTGCTCCTCGCCCTCTTCATTGGAATCAGCTTTAGGGAGTCTCTGTTTTCTGTATCCGAAGAGCCTTAAGTCAGCACTACGAGGAGCGTTTTACAGATGAGAAAGCTGAATGAAGTTCAGTAAACCCCAGGCATTTGCTCAGGCTCATGGGGCTAGCACGTGGTGAAGCCATGGCCCCTCCCTTCCCCTCCTCCCTTTTTTTTTTTTTTTTTTTTGAGAAGCAGAGGGGTGATGGCCTTTATTATTTATTTATTTAAATCATACAAATGACACATAAAAGCAATTTCTTACAAAGCTCAAACATTCCTGATAAAATGTCCCTCCTCCCCACACACTCAGTATCATGCCTAATAAATGTCTAGGCCCTGACCACACTAGGTTGTATTCGGCCACCACCCAAGTTGACATTCCTTGTCTTTGAAGCCCTTCCCCAGGAGTAGGAGGCTAGGCAGAAGGGAGTGGGATGGTGAGGACAGGCGAGGAAACACTCAGCCCTGCCGCCTGGTATCCCGCTAGGAAAATCAATATCGATTTCACTGAGAGCCGGCATCTCTGGCTTCTGGGCAAAAACCAGGCCGTGGAGGGGAATCGGCACCAAAGGCTGCATCTTTGCGTGGAGCCAGTTCTCCCCAGCGCCATATTTGTGTGCCCGCTTGTCACTTGACGTCAGAGCAGCAAACTATTAATACATACCAAAGGAGACAACAAAGGATGCTTCCACACAAAGGCGGGGGGGGAGCCACAGCGACATTAAAAATATAAATAAATCCAGCCAACAATTTCCCCACTTTGGGGGAAAAATAATGGGGAAGGGGAGATGGGAATTCATGTGTTCTCCCACAAAGCCTGTGTCCCCAGAAAGCTGCATGCAGGGCAGGGCCCAGGCCCCAGGGCCCAAATGAGACAGTGAGACATTCTTTTTGAATATATGCTTCTTTCCCTTGGAGAAGGAACATTCAGCCAGCTTCTCAGACACCACCAATCTATAACTGCCTGCATATCACATTAACCATCTCCTTGAAATCTTGGGTCAGCATTTATTTTATCCAGGAAACTGTGACAGGCCTATTGTTAGCAGGAGGGCCCCTTGTCTTTCCTTTAATCCTACTTTGAAATATTATCCATGTAGACTGGAAACTGTTCACAGAAGGCCTATCTTCATCTAAACTCTGGGTCTGGGGAATTAGCGTGCTAAGGCACAGAGAGGTTAGGGGTCTAGCTGTAAATCACACAGCTGGTGGGCAGCAGATCTAGGCTCCAATCCCCATATGCCCTAGCCTCCAAGCCCACGCCTCGTCCCACAAACTACTACGGAATAGCACAAAGTGGTTGACCATCTGATATCCAGAAAGCAGGAGGCAGGCAGGCCAGAGTTCCAAGGGCGGGAAGCAAGAACCCCATTCACTTCATCCATCCCCAGAGCCTGCCCTATAGGGAAGAAGCCTTTGACAAGACCAAGAGCTGGGCCCTGGATCCAGAGTGTTGCCAAACCTGGCCGACACAACTCAACCCAGGGCTCAGAAGATGACTGTGAAGCCCACGTGACCATCCTCCAACTAAAACAGATGTAGTAACATTGACGCAAACAGGGCAGGGAGATGGCCCATCTGTCTTCCTAATTGTCAACTCTGCCCATAGTAAGATTTTTCTCCCTGTCACACCTTAGGCTGCTACTGAACTGAAGCAAAACCAAAATATCCATCTTCCAGCCGTGAGCAGTGGCCTTCACAAGGTGCCAGGGATGAAAGGAGGCTACTTGGCTTGGAGATGCAGAGAGAGCTGGAAGGAGCCCCGGAGTCAGGAGCTGGGGGTTGGGAGATGGTGGGGCGGTGGGGGGTGGTGCAGCATGCCGTTAACCAGCTGGAGTTACTGCACCTCACTGGGCCTCTGTTTCCTGTAAACTTAAAGTCCAAAGTTCTGGAAATGGGGTCAGTGGGTGACAGGAGATTATATGCACTTGGAGGAAAATATGGTATCCACAATTTTATCAGAATCTCCAAGATAGATGTAACACTCCCTCCCTCCCCCCAAAAAAGTTAAGAAATAGCAGCCTGGACCGTTTTCATCCAATAAGCATTTACTGAGCACCTTCGATGTCTCCTTCTCTGTGCTGGGTACTTGAGACACAAATAGAACAGGAGGAAAAAGAAATATGTTTTTGTGATGCTCAGTGCAGTTGATGCTCCCTGGACAGAAACATGTCCAGGGAGCTTCGGAAACAGAGAAAAGGCAGCATTGGACTCTGGTCAGGAAAGGCCTTCCAGGATGGCGGTGGTGGTGGTGGTGGTGGTGGAAACCTTAAGTGTCATGGTGACGTTGAAAGCTGGGTGTGCATTCACTGGGTGCACAAGTAGGGAGAATATTTTAGACAAAGGATAGCATGTGCAAAGACAACGTGTGTTCCAGGAACTGCCTGAAGTGTAGCCGTGAGTAAAACACAGAGGGTGCTCACGGAGCTGGGTATGGTGGCCGGGAGATGGGGGAGTGGGAGAACCAGAAACGGGGCTGGAAAGCAGTGGGACCCAGATTAGCAAATGCCATGTAAGCCATCCTAAAGAATTTTACACTATAGGCAATGAGTTCATTCTAGCTTTAAAAGTCTTAAGATAAGCCACCCCACCGAGGGGGGGGGGACTCCGACTGCCCATTATCATGGCTGAGAAAGGAAACTACGGATCTACTGATTGGCCCAGGCAATGGGATGCCATTTGGGCCCCTGGTCATCACTTATACAGTCTTTCAGTCCCTCTAATGGTCTCTGCTGCTCGCCTCAGAGTCCTCTCCCGTACTGTTCCTTCTGACTAGAAGGCTCGTTCAATCCTCTTCAACTGCTTAACTCCTACCAGCCTTCCAACGGAGCGACTACGGTGCCTGTCACAGAATTTCATAGTACCTTATCCCTCCCTTTCAAAAGAAGTCAGCACCGCTTGTAATTCTCTATTTGCATGATTTGATCCATGTCGGTCTTGGCCACTGGACTGCACACTCCATGAGGCCAGATAGTGCGTGTTTTCTTCATTTCTCTATCCCGCTACCTTGCCTGGTGCCTGCACACAGCAAGTATTTGTTGACCGAATGCACCCTGAGCCATGCCTCATTCTCTGTCCTTTCACATTCCCCAGAACTCACATTATGGTCCAGCAGGCAGAGTTTCAGACATGGGGCAGGAGGACTGGAATTGAAAAGGCATATCAGAGTGCACTCTGCTGCTATTCTAAGTGTAGCTCTGTGTTCTTCTGTGTCATGTCTTGAAAGGTTCCTAAGAACCCACGTCTGGTTTTACCCAGGTGGGTTGTGTGTTTAATTCAAGATGCTTTGTCCCCAGGCCTCAACCTGGTCATTGTCTGCATCTGCCCCTCCCCTGATGCTACTTGTTCAATAGGACTTTGCCCAAGCTTCAGGGGGTCATCCTCAGGATGGGGGGAATCTCCTCCTCCTTCTCCTGGAAAATGCCTCTTCCTGGCCCCCAGGCCTGCACCCTAGGTCTCTTGAAAACTGAAACCGCCCGTTCTTGCAGCCCTGGCAGAGGCTCAGGGCAAGGGCTTATTTAGACCTGGTGTAGGGGCCACGAGACTCCACTTTTGAACTCCCAAGCTAAGTAACTGGCCACTCTGCAGGGACAAAGTACTTGGGGTCAAAGGTTTGACGTTAAGGGAGAGATGAGAAGGTGGGAATCTCACCAAGTGGCACGCAGGCTCAACGGAAGTGCCCTAGGCTGCCAGCGCACGCGGCTCCTCAGGGCGGCCCCGCTGCTTCCATCCAAGGTCGTGGCCCAACGCGAGCTCTGGAAAGTTCAGCTAGGAGCCGAGCGATACCAGGGTAGGCACTGGGGGCCGGCTTTTGCGAAAGACAGGAGACTAAGAGCTCGATTCCAGGTCGTCCTGGGAGCCGGCGCAGGGCGCCAGTCCCGCAATCTGCATCCCGGACCGCAGCGCAGCGCCCCGCTGGCAAGCGCTGGGCGGGGGCTGCACCACCGGAGCCGCAAGGACACCGCGGCCTCCGCCTCCCCACTGGTCTCCTCCCCCCCCAGCACAGGGGCTCGGGGAGCGGGTCGGGGCGGAATGGGAGCGGCGCCCGCCCCTGGGTAGTCCGCGCAGCCCGCGCAGCCCCGGCAGCCCCCTCCCCGCGCTGTCGCCAACCCCAGGCAGGGGCGCGGGGGCGACCCAGGCTGCCGCAGCCTCTGTCTTAAGGGGAGCCGGGGACGCGGCGCGGGGAGGGGGCGAGGCGGGCGGCAGAGGCGAAGAGTGGCTGGGCGCCGGGGCCAAGACCCGGGTCGCGCGGGGCAGGGTGCTGGCACGCCCCACTCACCGCGCCGCGCGGGCTGGGGTCGCAGAGCGCCTTACCTTGGCGCGCCGCAGAAGTCGGGAGGGAGGCGGCCGGCCGTGCTTGGGGCCGGCGCACACCCCGGCTTCGGGGCGCAAGCAGCCTCCTGGTGCACGGTCCCCGTCCGGGGCGCGCACCCCCGGGCTGGCGCACTCCGGTCGCCCGGGGCGCGCACACCCTCGGGCGCCCTCTCGCCGGCGAGCTGGGCCTGGGCCCGGGGCGCACACCCTGTGGGGCACACCCACCGCGGCCGATGCGGGACTGGCCAGGCGCGGCCGGCGTCGCCGGCTGCCAACACCACCCGAGTCCCCGCCTTCGCTAGGGGAGGAAAAAAAAAAAGACTCCTGACGCGGCGCGGGCTTTGGTGTGTAGGAAGGGGCAGCATTGCGAAACCGAGGGGAGGGTCTTAGCCTTGATAAGCTTAAAAGCCCTTGGACAGAGTTTGGAAGAAAAACTTTTTGTAAAGAGACTGGAAAACTCCTAACTGTATATAGCGCTTTGCAGATTTCCAAAGTGCTTTCACGTACATTTCTCACTTCATCTTCACGACCACAGTAACTGTTGGGCCATTTCTAGCCTCATCTTATAGAGGGGGAGACAAAGTCACACAAGGTAATGCTTGCTCAAGCCACCACCAGAACCCAGTCTTGGTAACAGAACCGTGGGTACAGTGAGGTCTTGTACATCCCTGGCGGGATTTTCTCATTGCAGAGGTGGGAGAGTGAGGGTGGGGATGGATGTAACCGAACTCATATCTCCTCTAAGTCAGTACTTTTTCCCTTTGCTTTTTTCCTCCCCAGCCATTGCTTTAGCCCCACTCAGGAATCCGGTCTTTCATTTCACACTCCCACCACCCACAATTCATTTTATCAGTTCAAACCGTTTCCATTTCATTCGCCAACCTTGAGTGACCAGCACACTAAATGCCATATGTTGTACAAAGTCAACCTAGGGGAAAAGGGCTGATCCTACTCCATTTTACAGATGAGTTCAAACAGGCGTGGGCAGGGTTGAATGTAGAGCCTGTGGGACTCCAGATCCCAGCTCTCACTCACCTTACACACCTTTCAAAGGGCCAGTTGGCACAGGGGAAAACTTAACCACAGGGCTTGCGTTTTTTGACATCGAGAACCTGAAGGAGGAGATGATTTGGGGCAAGGGACAGTTCTGGGACTTTTATTTTCCCATTTTGATAGAAACATGATTATTAAAAAGATTTGCTTCTATCAGGGCTCCACTAGAAGCAAATTAACAGCCCTAGAGCAACAAGAAATGGCAACAGAGGCTTGGCCTAGGTACTAGGAGGTAACAGGGAGTAGTGTGGACTGTGGCGAGCTTGAAGGCAGCTCCAGGCTCCTGCCCAAGTAAGGAGCTGCTGCTGTTCAGCTCTAGTGGGTTGTTGCCGGTCAGGGTGTTAACCTTAGAAATAAAACTGCCGGTCACTATAACAGCAAAAATGGGTTTATTTGGGAGTAGCAGAGAATTTCAATCCAGGGCAAGCAAGCCAGAGCAAAACCATAGGCAAATCCGGCAAACAAAAGAGAGGAACGTTATTGTACGGAGAAGAAGGAGGAAGTTGGGATGGGTTGTTTTGAACAAAAGTGCAGTAGAGAGAAGGAAGAGTTCAGCATGATAACGGGTTTTCAGTGGCTGAGTTGCAGGGGCGGTCTATCTCTTGTAGGAGATGCAATGTACATCTTTCCCTTTGGGGGCCTGTAATTGATGCTTTTTTCCTGTTGAGAGTCTTCTGTTAGGGGTCAGTAATTGACAGTTTTTCCTATAATTGACATTGAGTGGTAGGGCTCCCCCTAGCAGCCTCCCCTTCTAGCATCCTGAATCCACTTTAGTGAGGTTTCTCTTTATCTTCACAGGGGCAAGGAGTTAATATGGCCAGATCATCTCATTTTTAAAGAGAAGCTGTCCATCAGATATGTAAGTGAAGTCTCCCAGTTTGGTGATAACTCATTTTAAAAATTTAAAATGCTAATTACTTGAAGGTCAGTGTTGTTCAAGCCAAATGAAATGAGTTTATGAACCTGATCTAGCCCATGGAACAGGGGTATGTACCTTTGAGTTTGGGGGCACTTCACACAATTTCATTCAGGCCTCCTGATGTCCCTGTGGGATGGACCCAGCATGGATTACTACTTGTGTTTTATGGAAGAGGAAGCCCCAGTTCAGGAGGCTTCCACAGCTAGCTCAAAGTTGCACAAGCTAATTGGTAGAGCTGGAACCGAACCCAGCATTCTGACTCCTGGTCCTGGAGCCTTTTTCCTCTGCATCCTCCAAACTCATTAAAAATCTGTTTCTTGGTTTCTGGGCATTGTGAGCCAAGTTAGGCATCGGACTGGCACTGGGGTGTGGAGACATAGCACCTCTCCTGGGAAGATGGAGCGGGAGTGCCAGACTGTTGTCCTCGAAAGCGCAGCCTGATGACTCAGATATGAGGCTGTATCTTGAGGGCAAAGCTGAGTCAGAGGAAGCGAGGCCTGAACTGGGGCAGCCAGGGCTTCTGAATCCCAGATTAGGGTATTGAGAAACAGGATGAAAAGTGGGCTAAGCAAATAGATGCACCCCTTAGTACCCCCCCCCCAAAAACCCCAGGAGCCACAGACAGATACTGGCTAGGAAACTACCTATTTTTTCATAACAGGGGAGCAACAAGAATTAGACTGGAAAGTGACCCCTTGTGTGGTCCTGAAAAGAGAGGACCCCTTGTAGGCAGCAGGTCTTCTAGGATCTCTGGTTTGGGCATCTCCAGTGCAAGACCCAGCCTGGGCCTTTCAGACAGAGTGAGTCTGAAAAGCTGATTTAGAATGACTGGGCACAACACTGCTGTATCCTGAAGCTCTGGACTCAAAGGACTGGGTAGCAGGAAGAGAATGGAAGGCCTCCTTGCTCCCCACATCTGCTGGATTAACAAGTATTCGCCATGAATGCATGTGCCAGGCGCTGAGTCAAGCACTTTACACACCCCGTCTCATCAGGACCCATGATAAAACTGTCGAATGGCCATTATTCTCCCATCAGAGGTAACAGTGTTACTTGCCTGAGGACACACAACTAGTTAACTGGGGAGGTGGGATTCAAACTTGGGTCTTAGTGACTCCAAAGACTGAACCGCCTCTAACTGAGAGTTTAGAAAGTGCTGCTAACATGGAGCTGTGTCATTCAGATCCTGCTTCAAGAAAACACTGCCCAGCTGTGAGAGTGTGGGTCACCAACACCTCCACCGTGTGGTGAGCTCCTGCAGGATCTGCCTCCGTCAGTGATGTGTTGATAATATTTAATAACCAGCTTTTTTTTTTTAAAAGATTTTATTTATTTATTTGAGAGAGAGAGACAGAGAGAGAGCACATGAGAGGGGGGAGGGTCGGGAGGGTCAGAGGGAGAAGCAGACTCCCTGCCGAGCAGGGAGCCCAATGTGGGACTCGATCCAGAGACTCCAGGATCATGACCTGAGCCAAAGGCAGTCGCCTAACCAACTGAGCCACCCAGGCGCCCCTAATAACCAGGTTTCAGGGGGGAAAATAGGTGCGTAGATACAGTCAATTCTCATTATTCCCAGGAGTCCTATAAAGTGACCACAAACACTGAAATTGCTAATACTGAACCATTGCTCCCAGGGGAAAATACAGGGTTGGGTTCCTACAAGCCTCTGGGCCCATTTTCATCAACTGATCGATATATAACTTTGTTTCATGTTTTTGGTTGAAAACTATATATGCGTTATATTTTTATTTTATTTATTTATTTTTAAAGCTTTTACCTAAATTTCAGTTAGTTAACATACAGTGTAATATTAGTTTCAAGATCCATCACCCAGTGCTCATCACAACAAGTGCACTCCTGAACCCCCATCAGGTACATTGTTGATTCATTAACATTGAACTAGTTAGTGGCCAACATCACTGTAATTCACTCCTGAATGGGGGTTATTTAACACATGTATTTTCTATATAAGGCACATCACAGTCTCCTTGCGCTTAGAACACTAGGTAGGTAGCACTGCAACACTATGCTTTGGGGCTATTTTAAACAGTGAAATCACCTAAAAAAGCACAAAAATGTAAAAAAGCACCACTAAATAGACCACAAAAAGGACACTTGTTTAGAGCATGAGAGCTGAAACAAGAAAGCAGAGGGTGTCCTTGCTCAACCTTAGCTGTAAACATGCACACCAGGTGACTCAAAATTTTCACCACTCTGCACATGTCCACAAAAGACTACAAAAGTGCTACAGGAATTGATGTTGGGGTTACAAGAAAATGTTAGCAAGTAAGCGACTTTGCCAACACAGATCAGCACATGATGAGAATGGGCTGTACATATATGTATTCATGTATACCTTCTGAGCCCTTCATGTCCACAAGCTAACCTTCCAGCTTTATTTCCCATTATCCTCCAGCCAGACTGGAGGACAGTTCACCATTCCCCAGATCTGTCCCTACATATCTAGCTTTGTGGCTGAGTGCAATCTACTCCCTACACCTAGACACTTCCTTCTCTGCCTCCCAATAAACACACACACACACACACACACACACACACACACACACACCCTGTCTTCCCGTGTCTGAATGATTCTACTGTAATGTGGTACTTCCTCCATGAAGGACTTCCTGATAACTCAGACAATGGGATTTCTCCATGCTTGGAACCACCATGGCATTTTGAAGCCTATGTTACACATTGCTCATGTTCTACCTCGTATTATAAGGCAGCCTTAGTGATCTTCAAAAACACACATATCTGGCCATGCCCCTCCCCTGCTTACAACCCATCAAAGGCATCCACTGCTCTTGGGATAAAGTCTGATTCTTCTAAGAAGGTTTATAGGTCTAGCCCCTTCCTACCTCTCCAGTCTCAACTTGTGTCCCCCTTATCCTCTCTCCTCTAGCCATGAGACTCCTCTTAGTTCCTGTAACACACTGAGTTCTTTCCTGCCTAGAGTTCTCTGCACATGCTGTGTTTTCTTCTGCCTAGAATTTCCCTCCCTCCAGTTCTTCCTTTACATAATTAATATTCATCCTGTGAATCTCTGCTTAAATATCACTTCTGCAAGGAATCTCTCTGTTGTACCTCCAACCCCAGGACTAACTTAGGAGTTCCTGGGCTCCACTCCTATAGCATCTCTGCTTTTCTTTCATACAGTCAGCACAATTTAAATTATGTGTTATTAAAAAAATTAAAATTTATTGCCAATTTTCCCCACAAGATGTAATTACACTCAGAGAGGCCTGTATCTCATTGGATGATTTTCAGCACCTAGTTTAGAATCCAGCACAGATAAATGTAAATCCTGGCTCTTAGTAAATGTTTTATGAGTGAATAAATAACTAAATTTTCATTGTCTTGAGACCTATTGGGGAGTGAAAGGAGTGCAGGTAGGTAAAATAGGTAAAGTAGTTATGGAGCTTTACTTACTTGTGATGTTAAATTACTACTTTGTTGGTGTTCTATACTGCACACTTAATTCTAAATTCCAAAAAGTTATCATTATTATTAAATTCAAGAGGAATATGCCCCCACTACGTTATATCATACATAAAAATCAGTAATCATTTAGGTAATACAGATTGAAATGTGAAAGATAATAAGCTTCTAGAATATAACATAGGTAAATACTCATGTCCTAGAAGGAAGCAAATATTTCTTAAACAAGACACCAGAAGCACTAACCCTAAAAACAACAACAGAAACCACAATGATACATTAAATAAGTATTTTATTCTGTTCATTGAAACTTACATTAAAAAGCCTCTCCATTTGGCTCAGGTTTCTCACAGACTGGTGTCTCAAAAGCAAGTCTTCCAAGAGAGAAGAAGTAGGAGTTGCCCAATCTCTCAAAGGCTAGGCCCAGAACTGGTATGGCATCACTTTCAACAGGTTTTATTGGTTAAGCAGTCACAGGGCAAGCCTAGAATCAGAAGGAGAGAGTAATAAATACCAACTCTCAATGGAGAGAGTGAAAAGAATTTATGGTCATATTTAACCTACCACAACATAATTAAGAGAGTGTAATAGCAAGCCACAAACTGGGAGAAGATGTTTTCAAAACATATATGTTATGGGTTGAATTGTGTCCCTCCTCAAAATTCATATGTTGATATCCTAACCCCTAGTACCTTAGAATGTCACCTTATTTGGAAATAGAGTCATCACAGATATAATTAGTTGACATGAAGTAATACTGAAGTAGGACGGACCCCTAGGCCAATGTGACTGGTATCCTTATGAAAGGGGAGATGTGGATACAGAGACACATATACAGGGAGAATGCCATGTGAAGATGAAGGCAGAGATCTACAAGCCAGGGAACACCAAAGATTGCCAGCAAACCACCCAGAAGCTAGGAGAGAAGTATGGAACAGAGGTTTTCCCATAGCCCTCAGAAGGAACCAACTCTACCAACACCTTGATCTCAGACTTCTAGCCTCCAGAACTGTGAGAAAATACATTTCTGTGGTATTTTGGTACTTTATGGTACCAGTTTGTGGTACTTTGTTATGGCTTTCCTAGGAAACTAATACAATATATAAAGAATGTCTGCAAAGGAATAAGAAAAAAAAACAATCCAATAGGGAAATGAGCAAACATTTAAACAAACACTTCACAAAAGAAGGTATTTGAAAGGCAATGATATGAAAAAGTGCTCAACATCATTAGTTATTAGAGAAATGCAGATTAAACCTCAATAAGGTATCACTGCACATTCTTTAGAATAGCTTATAGTAAAAATGTTAATAATACAAAATGTTGGCAAAGATGTAGAGCAAATGGAACTCATAAACATTGTTCCTGGAGTGTAAATTGATAGTCGCCTTGGAAACTGTCAATATCTACTAAAGCTGAATATATGTGCACTCATGATTCAGCAATTCTACTCTTAGACATAGACCCAATAAAGATGTGTGCATATGTACACCATAAAGCATAATCATGAATAGTAATAGCAGTACTATTCATAATTTCCCTAAACTGGAAACCATTTAAGTTTATGTCCAGTGTAGAATGGATAAACTGTGGTTAAGTCCTTCAGTGGAATACTACACAGCAGTGAAAATGGAACTACTGCTACTTAAAACAATATGGAAGGGGTGTCTGGCTAGCTCAGTCGGTAGAGCATGCAACTCTTGATCTCAGGGTTGTGAGTTTGAGCCCAATGTTGGGCATGGAGCCTACTTTTTATTTTTATTTTTATTTTTTAATTTTTTTTAAAGATTTTATTTATTTGACAGAGAGAGCACAAGCAGAGGGAGAGAGAGGGAGAAGCTGGTTCCCTGCTGAGCAAGGAGCCCGATGTAGGACTCGATCCCAGGACCCTGGGATCATGACCTGGGCCGAAGGCAACCACTTAACCGACTGAGCCACCCAGGTGTCCCATGGAGCCTACTTTTTAAAAAATTGTAAAAAAAAAAAAAAAATTGGAAGAATTTCACAAAAATGAATGATGAGTACCAAGTTTAAGAAGTATAGACTGTATGACTCCATTTGATAAAGTTTAAACACAGGAAGAACTTCTCCATGATGACAGAAATCAGGATTGTGGATATCTTTGGAGATGGCACAAGGGAGATTCGGGAGGTGACAATGTTCTGTTTTTTAAATCTGGGTAATATTTATGAGATTATGTTACTTTCTGAAAATCCATTGCATTGTGCTTTATTTGGGCGCTTTTCTGTGTTATAGTTCAATGTAAAATTTTATTTAAAAATTAAATAAATACATTCCAAAATGTCAGGTCATCTCCACCCACTGATAACTGGAAATACTAGCCGTGTCTTTCACATCGGTAATGATTTATAAATGTGCTCTCCTGTAAAAGCATTCTGAGCATTTTTGAGGTTTTGTAAAAAGGAAAGAGACTGTAAGTTCAATTTCTTTATCTTTTTATATAATGGAGCTTTGTTGTGTATGTGAAATAGTCAATGTTGATTAACTATTTAAAACTTGGTTAAATCACAGTGTGGACAGTAACATATTAAGCAAGAAATCGGATACTAAGTTGGGAGGCACAGGTGACCCATTGGACGACAGAATTAGTTATCAAACAGATCTTGACAACATCCACTTGCATTCTAATCTCCACGGGGATGGCAGCCTATACTCTAACCTTCCTGAGCATGGAATTCTTCCAATCTCAGCGCTCTCTCTCTCACTTCCGGGTTGTTTCACATAGAGCATTCTCTGCCTAGGACAGTCTTGCATAGCTCTTCGTATAGCTAACTCTTTCTGAATCTAGTTCAGATATCACCTGACCACTGAGATAGAGTGTCTCTGAGATGACCCCCAGGTATCCCCTCCTCCTTTTATTCATGTCCCTTTGAGTATGGGCTGGACCTAGTGATTCACTTCTAACAAACAGAATATGGCAAAAGTGATAGGCTACCACTTACAAGATGAGGTTGCAGAAAGACTGGCTTGCATCTTGGGCTCCCTCTCTTCTTCCCTTATTCTCACTGTTTTTCTCTCAGAACCCTTGCTCTGAAAGAAGCAAGGGTTGTTCTGAGTAGCCCAATGGAGGGGCAAGAAACTGATGTGTCTGGCCAACGTCCAGTGAAAATGTGAGGCCTGCCAACAGCCAAGTGAGTGTGCTTCAGGGTGAAACCCTCCTCCCCAAGTAAAATGTTGAGATGACTGCTGTCCCACATAGTTTGACTGCAGCCTTGTGAGGCCTTGATCCAGAGGAGCCAGCTAAACTGTACCCAGATTTCTGACCCACAGAAACTATGAACTAATACACATTTGCTGTTTTAAGCAGCCAAAGCTTGGAGTATTTGTTACACAGCAATAGCTAACTAATAAGGCCCCCACCTTCACCCCTCCCACTGCAGGATATGCTCACTGCCCCTGTTGTACCCAGTGCTCCCCACAATCACAGCATTTATCATACCTTATAGTAATCTACTGCCTACTTGCCTATCTCTGCCATGAAAGGAACCAGGAACCACATTTTTTTTTAAAAGATTTTATTTATTTATTTGACAGAGACAGAGGAACACAAGCAGCGGGAGTGGGAGAGGGAGAAGCAGGCTTCCCCCCGAGGAGGGAGCCCAATGCGGGACTTGATCCCAGGACCCCGGGATCATGACCTGAGCCGAAGGCAGACGCTTAACGACTGAGCCACCCATGCGCCCCCAGGAACCACATTTTACAAGCTTTTTCATCCCAGTTCCTAGAACTCAGTTGTACCCAGTAAGTGTTTGATTGACACATGAAAGAATAAATACATGATAACTGTTTAATCTTGGGAAGTAACAACCTCTCTGATTCTTAATCTTTTCATTTGTAAAGGGATCAAATTTGTAGAAACATTTCAGAGGCAGAATGAACATGACTTGGTAAATAATCAGATGTAAGGAGTGAGGGAAAAGGAAGAGTCAAAGTTTGGACAACTAAGAGAGAGAAAGAATACTAGGAGAGGAGCCGGTTTAGAGTGGAAGATGGTGAGCTCACCTTAGTTCATGCTGAAACTGATGTATCTTTGGACACATCCACCAGGTTGACGCGTCTCCAGTCTGATGCTTAGAGAGAGGACTGTGGTAGGACAGATCTGGGAGCTGATGGCACATAGGTGGTAACTGAAACCCTGGGAGAGAAGCCAAAGAGCATGTCGTGTAAGGAACCAGACTGTCCTGAGGCTGCCGTGCTTCAAGGAAGACAGACCACACAGAGAGGCCATGTTTAGGTCTCTGGTCAGAAGACACCATGGTGCAGAAAAAGGCTATATTATGTGACCAATCTGACTTACCCTCAGAATGCAGGAGCATAATAAAATGGTTGTTTTATGCCACTAAGTTTGAGGTACTTCGTAATTTATTACACAGTAATATTACCTAGGATAATGACTTTAGGGAAAGCAGTTTCCATTGAGTGGTCAGGACAGACACCAGAGTGCATTAGGTTGGGGAATGTGTAGGAGGTGAGGAAGGGGGTCACACATGAGTAGACTATAGTGGGGGACAGTCAAATTGGAGAGTGGTAGAAAGGGTCTTAGGGGGGCTCTTGTCAGAGGGAGTAACCTAGACAGGTTTATAGAACAAGAGGAAAATATCAGAGGAGTGGGGGAGTTGAAGCATAAAAGAGAGGAGTCAGCAGGGGAGGGGCAGGGCACAGGTTAAGAGCTGGACTTGAATGGCCTCCACTGACACTGGAAGAAAAGAACTGGAATTTGTTGTGGGGAGGAAGGCATAGCAGGATAGCCACGCAAGGGAAATGATGGTACTACTGTGAATGCAGTTCAGGATCACCTACAGGGTCTGGACTCCCACCAGGAGGACTGACAGACTGAAGGAAGTAGAAAGACTGAAGGAAATAGGACAGAAGAGCTGGGGTCTTTTGGAGATCAAAATGCCAGTGTCATGAGATAGTTAAAGGGATTCGAGAATGGAACCATAATAAGATCTGGGGTTGGGTCTGGGCATGAAGGCTGAAGTCCAGAGAAGGTGAGGTCCCTTGGAGTTAAGAAGACCCAAGAAGTAACAGTCTAGTCAGTTGTCTGCCTGGGCATTGAAATCTCCTAGGGTGATACAGAACCCGAGCTGGAGAGGAAGACTGACAGCCAGGCTATGAATGATTCAGGGAGTGAGCTCTGGACAGTTTTCAGTGTTTAGGAGAGCGGTCGGATGGCATGAGGCTTAAAGAAAGATATGAGAGTGGACAAGCGCTGGTGCAGGGTGACAACGAAGAGCCAGGACATTCTGGCTCTTTCTATTTCTACTGAACCGGGGAATGGGTCTGAGAGGATGAGCCACTTTCCCCTGAAAAACCACAGAGGAAGTGATGACTTCTGTTAAGACAAAAGTGATGTGAGCCTTCAGAATGGATGGAGGGTTCAGGAGGGTGTAACGGCTGAATAGGGTGAGTAAGAAACATGTAGAGGGAAAGAAATGGTGGTGGCAGGGAGCGTGTGGGTTTGAGGTTAGGAAAGGGCCTTTTTGCTTCCAGGCAGGGACCATCCATGACTTAAAGGATTAGAATAGATGGGGTGCCTGGGTGGCTCAGTTGGTTGAGCAGCTGCCTTTGGCTGGGGTCCTTGCATGGAGCCCCACAGGGGGCTCCTTGCTTGGTGGGGAGCCTGCTTCTCCCTCTCCCTCTGCCTGCCTGCCACTCCCCCTACTTGTGCTGTCTCTCTGTCTCTCTCTGTGTCAAATAAATAAAATCTTTAAAAAAAAAAAATACAAAAAACCCAAACGATTAGAAGAGAGGCAAAAGCCTGAGTTAGGTCCTCCCCACTGCCGGCTGGGGCCCCTCTCCCATGAGGCCCCTCCCCCCCTGGAGGCCCCCCCCCCCCGGGGCCCCCCCCCCCCCCGGGGCCCCCCCCCCCCCCCCCCCCGTGCGGCCGGTCCTTTTGGAGCCAGGAGGCCCAACATGCCTGGCAGATGAGTGTCTGCCAGGGACGCTGCAAAGAAGGGTGTGAGGGGTGGGTGGGAGTGGTGCTTGACTATGGGACCCCCTCAGACAGTCTGAACATCCTCGACTCAGGAAGTTACACAGAGCAATGGATCTTCCTGTTATGACTGTTTTGCTATAAATGAAATAGAAAAATATGAGAGTTCTTGAACTCTCCTAAGAGGAAGACAATAAAAAGGGAAAAAAGAAAAAGCTATCTGACCACCCACCTGGAAGCTCATTTTAAATAACATTGTGTGGCTATTTTAAGACAGAAATGGACACACTCCTATTAATAAGACTGGCTAAGTCAGGCCTGTCTGCAGCTAAGGTGACCCTGAAAGCCTCTTTCCTACAGGATCCCTGAGAGTGACAAAGAGAAGGGTGTGCACCTGTCAGTGGACAGCCCCACACTGGTCCTTGCACGTAGAAAATTCTACAGGGAGATTCCTCAACCTCTAATTCCACCTCTTACCCTTCATGGAGGAGTTGATACACAGCATACACAGCAGCTAAAGGAAGGACTTACCCAACGCAAGGCATGCCCCGGTAACACCGCCAACAACCTGAGGGAGGAGGCTCTTTTCTATCCCCATTCTAGAGGTGTGGAAACTGAGACTTAGAAGAGTCCATTTGCCCCCAGTTCCCACGGTTAGAAAGAGAAGCTGGGATTCGAAGCTTTTAGCTCCCAACCAAGGTTAAGTAACCACTCCACCGCACTGCCTTCCTCCCTGGGGCATGATTTAGATGTGCGAAGGCCTTCAAAGTCAAATTTTTCTTGCATGGCCTCGGATGTGGTTGGGAGGCAGCTGATCATCATGCCTGGACTCTCCACCTTGCTCACACCGTTCTTCAATGTCTTTGTTATAACCTGTAAAACCACCGTGGACTGGTTTCCAGGAACAGAGAGCCACCCCCATCCCTCAGGAGAAAGGGAGGAAGGTGGAGTCAGGGCTGGAGTGAGGATCAAGGTGCCGGGAGCTTCAGTGTGTTGGGGACCACGTGGTTTCCTTCTCAGCTCCTTTTCTCCCTGTCTTTCCCAGAGTCTCAGTGCTCTCTGCTGCTTTTCTCCCTGTCTTTCCCAGAGTCTCACTGCTCTCTGCTCACGTTCTACTAACTGGTTCTGTAGTTAGTAGACTCTGGCTCTGACTTCACTGCATAGAACCTTCCAGTGCATTCCTGTGGCCTCCAGCCCAGCTGCTAACTGCCTGCGTGTCTCAGCATTTCTTGGTTCAAATTCCTGAGGTGGGAATCTGATTGGCCCAGCTCCCTTTTTGTGCTCCCTTCTTGTGCTGGGCCGTAGGTCATAGGTCACCAGCAGTTGACTCAGATGACTTCCTGTGCAGTACTGGACAGCCCGGGGTGGGAGACAACCCCTTGGAGGAATGCACCTCCCCCCCTTTCGGCCAGGGCTGTTCATTGAATTGTTCCTTTATGAAGGACAATAGCCAACATTTGTAATGTCCTTCTAAAACCTCCACTGGCCCTGGGGCAGGAACACAGCCTTTGGGAGCCTTTATTAATCAGGGTTTTAACTGCTGGAAATGATGACTTGCAGCCCGCGTGCTGTCACTTTACTGTTGGACTCACTGCTGCGTAATCCCACTCTCGTTCAAACTGCACCCCCCACCAAAGCGTCTGTCTCTCTCTGGCAGCTCCCAAATACTGCCTCCCACATTAGCAACGAATCCAGCCGGCTGCCAGGCCACCTCTCCACGCTGTCCTCTTCTGTTCCCGCCGCACACGCTGCCGGCCCCACCACCTCTGGTACTAGCCTTTGGCAGCCGTCACCGTGTCCCCTGGGCCCAGTGTCGCCTCTGCGGATCCTGTCAGCACACCCCAGCCCTGACTGAAGGAACAACCACAGGGGGAGGGTTCTTCTCTCTCTTTTTGTTACCTACTATCAAAGGGGGTCTCCTTGCTCCAGCCTCCGATGGCCTGGGGTGGGGGTGGGGCTTGTAGGAACCCGCTTTTTCAGTTGTTCTCACGGGTCGCTTTCCCTAGGACCCCCCACAAGAGCGTGTGAGGGGCAGACAGGTTGGGGGGTGCTGACAGGCAGGGGTCAAAGTTAAGGAGAGACGGCAGGTCTTCCTCTGCACTGCCTCCATTTGGTTACGTGGAGGGGACTCCCTGGACTCTCGGGCTAGCAGACGTGACCTACTCCCCCAGCGTCTGTCCCTCAGTGGTGGAGGTGGCTTACCATCCAGCACCGCCCATCCATTCTCTCCCATCTGGCAGTGGAGAGTCAGGACCAGCTTTTCACTCCGCTTGCAGCCCATTGTGAGGAGGGAAAGCCCACAAGAGCATGGCCTGGAGCCTGGGCTCTGAGGTGTAGACAAGTCTGTCCTCCTGGCACCATTGCTTGATCTGACTGGCCTCTCTGAGCCTTGGTTTTCTTATCTGTAAAGGGGGGAGGGTGCTAATAATCCTTGCCTCAATTGGGGCTGTCGTGGGACTTAAACTGAAAGAGATAATGGACCTAAAGCCCCAGAGCCTCTTCGACTCCCTGGCAAGAGCTTCATCGGTGGAGATGTTATTATGACCTCAAGGACTAGAGTCAGATCCCTCCATGTGTCCAAGGCCCAGTGACCCCATTGCAGCTGCCGTCATGGGCATTGCCTTCCAGGGTCAGAGGCGGGAGGCCTTTGGGGTAAAGAATACCACAGGACCAGTACCCCCACCTCACGTCTGGTGGGGAAGCTGGCCTGCAGGGAGGGGGATGAGCCCTTGAGTTTACACTGGTCCCCTCTCGGTACCCCTCTCTACTAGTGTTGAGGTGACATGAGAAGTAGAAACGGTAGGAGATGTAGGGAGAGGAATGGGTGAAGAGATTGGGCCCAGACAGCTGTGGACGTAGGGCCATGGGTTAGGTGTTCACAGGTGCTCGAGCACCAAGCATCTTGCTGGGTGGCTGCTCCCTGGCAGCCAGTCCTTTGTACGGGACATAAGCCTAGCCCTTGTAGGTCAGCGGGGAACAAATGGTGTAGACTTAAGGTGATACTTAAGAGCACATATTCAGGAGCCAGGCTGCATGCATTGGAATCTGAGCCGTCTGACCTTGGGCCGGTTGCTCCAAGCCTCAGTTTCCTCATTTGCTAAATGAGAGTCACAGTGGGACCTATCATATAAGGTTATTATGAGCAGTTAATTAGATAATACACACCGAAAGTGCCAGAACAGCGTCGGGCATGCAGCAAACGTGTTCATTACTGTTATGAAACCCATCCATGTCTTATCTTCTCTCAAGATCCTAAGTTCCTCAGGGATATTAATTTCTTGTTTTTCTCACTGTAGGTCAGTGTTGGTGATAAGAAAATGAATGAGTGAATGGAAAATAAACTTCTTTATAAATCGCCAGTGAATAAGAATTTATTAACAGTGCTTAGACATACATGATTTTATGCATTTACTGAGGCCCAACCCTTCAGTGTGACTAGACAGATACATACCCACGACTCTGCACACTTCCTTCCCCACACGCTCCCCCATCTCCTCTCCCCTCCCCCATGTACCTCCCTCCCCTCTCCAGCCGCTCCTCCTCCCCCATCTACCTACCCACACCCGCACACCCCCATACCCACACCCCTTCCCCTATCCTCCCACACATCCATACCCCACTACTACACCCCACACACACACCCAGATCCCCATCCACACAAGTATGTGTGCATGTACACACACACACACACACTCACACTCACACTCACACAGGCACACACATACTCATCCTGAAGCAATCAATCTAAGGAATATATTTTCCTTCCACATCCGTCCTTTGCGTGAGTCAGGAAAAGTAAATGTGCCTGCAGGCTGCTTTGGATCTTCGGCCCTTACCCCTTTCTGTCCCCTCTCTCCCCACTTCTCTCTACCAGTTCCTCTCTCAGTCAAAAGAAAAGGCCATGGGAGGTCTGGACCTAAGTTTCTCTGAGGACACTGAAACGAAGCCGCAGTTCAGAGGTCGCCAAGAGTCAAAGTCACCTTTAATTTCCTCATTACAAGGAAAAACTCATTTTTCTTTGGCTACCCGCACTGAAACTATTCTCAACCCCAGAAGAGTAGAGCGAGGCCTGCTCCAGAGCAATTCATTTACACGTGGAGTTTTTCCCCTTCAGGGGAGAGTCTCACTAGTCTTAGCTCATCTCTGCAATGGTTTTCACATTGCCTAGGAGACAGAGAGAAGAAAACTAACTTATATTTAAGACAAATATTTGTTATAAATATTTAACAAATGTTTATATTTGAGTGACATCACTTAAACCTCATAGCACTATGAGGTTGGGTAGTTCTTCATTTTACAAATAAGGAAACTGAGCACAGAGGTGTTTGGTAACTTGTCTATAGTCACACAGTACGTACATAGTGGAGCACAGACTCTTCTGACTCCGAAACCACAACTAAAAGTTGAAAGAGCCTCTCTAGAATCTTAGGTCCAGGGAACAGCTTTGCCAGAGCCTGGCTTACACTGCCCTGATGACACACGATGCCCTTTCCTGGGAGGGGCTTCAGTATGAAATCACAAGTGACAGCCCTGCCTTTCTGTGGGGATACAAGCACTTCCTCTTGATTCTGACAAGAAGCTTTTCCCACTCTCCCATCCACCTACCCAATCATGCTCTCACCTGCTCTCCCACCCTCCCATTCACTTCCCTACCCATGCACTCCCCCATCCGCCCTCCCATCCGTGCCCCCATCCAACTTAAACTTTTCTTTTTTTCTTTCCCCATTTTATTTTTTTAATTTAAATTCAGTTAATTAACATATAATGTATTATTAGTTTCAGAGATAGAGGTCAGTGATTCATCAGTCTTCTGTAACACCCAGTGCTCATCACATCACGAGCCCCCCTCAATGTCCATACCCAGTTACCCCATCCCCCCCCCCCCCCCCCCTCCAGCAACCCTCAGTTTGCTTCCTATGATTAAGAGTCTCTTATGGTTTATCTCCCTCTTTGATTTCTTCTTGTTTTATTTTTCCCTCCCTTCCCTGATGATCCTCTGTTTTGTTTCTTAAATTCCACCTATGAGTGAGATCATGCAATAATTGTCTTTTTCTGATTGACTTATTTCACTTGGCATAATACCCTAAGCCCCAATTTACTCATCCTTAAAATGGGGACAGTTGACATAATGCAAAACATGTTTATTACCTGACATATAGTAGGTGCATTAATGTTTACTCTATGGATGTCTTTTGCTTTGTTAAGGAGCAAAAGGAGGATTTTAATTCTTCAAAATGTCCCATTCTTGTGGCTGAATCATGCTTAATGAGCTCTGTCCTTTGATTTATTGCTCTGGGGGCCTGGGACCATGGGAGTGCACTGGGTCCTTTTTGAGGAGATGTGTCTCTCTGGCTTCCACAGAGAACAGTAGGGAAGTCCTACTGAGAAACAAGGGGAACAAAAGTCAAGAGTGGCCTGCAGGCTGGGTCTTCAAGGAGCCAGCCCTGGGGGGTGGGGGCTGAGGAGCAGGAAGTTTAGATTAGCTTCCTCACCTTTCCTCCAGACTCTGTTTCTCAAGAAGGAAGCTTATGCAACATTGAACTATAAAAATCCACAGCTGGAGCTTTGATGTGTCTTCTTTGCAAATAGCCCCCC
>NC_058406.1:49725275-49955010 GCF_002201575.2 Neomonachus schauinslandi
ATAGTTCTTAGAAATACCACACCTGCGGCTTTTGTTTTGAGTTTTTTTTTTATAAAACCCCCCCCCCCCCCCCCCCCCCCGCCACCCCGCCACCCCGGCCCCGGGGGAGAAGGAGCTAGAAAGCTTGAGGCCTGTGTTTGGACTGCTGTGACTCAAACTGGCCAGGCTGCAGCCTATATTGTCTCTGGAAATGATCGTTGTGGAAATGGTTGTGCCTGACATTCGTCTGGCACTTTAGAGTTTGCACAGAGTTCCCACATGCGCCATCCCATCCCAAGCCTATGTGGCGGGAAGGACAAGCATTTTTAGACTGTAAGGGATCAGAATATGCCACCCCAAAGTATGCCATTTTGTCATAAGGATTATCCTGGGCTGAAGACAACTGAGAAAAAGCAAACACCAAAAAAGCGCCCTGCCTTTACCCCCTGTTTGCCTAAAAGCAGAACATGAATTTTCATTTGTAAAGGTATCTCCCTCTCCTGCACCCTGAAAGGGAGGACCCAGGAGGACAACTCTTAAACTCTTCATTGCAAGAGATAACTCTAGACTCTTAGTAGCTCACACATGGCACCAAGAGGAATGACAACACACCTGCTAAAATAGCCCTTATCTTCTAATCATTTCCCCATTTGTTTATTTCCCTATCCACAGTATGCACCCCCTGATAGCTTAGACCTCTCCTTCTGTGTCTTGTCACCGCTCTACAAATTTATTGTCCTCCATTAAGATGCTATACAATATATGTCCCAAGCTCTAACCACCCTTTTGAGTCGCTCATCACTAAGTTTTTCCCACATGTATGCATGCTGCGCACACTCATAAACTCTGTTTTTTCTCTCACTAATCTGTCATTTGTCAGTTTAATTTCCTGGGTGAACTGTAGCACCCAGTAGGGTGGAGGAAAACATTGCCTATCATAGAGATGAAGAAAATAACATAGCGTCCAACTGGTTGCCCCCCAGTCACTGAGGCTCCAGCCCTGATCTGCCTCCAGATCCAGAGCCCTTCGCACCATTCCAGAGGTCCTCTTTTTACCAGGCACCTGGACACTAGGAGTTTTCTTACCACGTTTTAGGCAGCCTGTGACTTCCAAACTCCCTTGGAGAGACCTCTCTTAGTTTTTTGTTGTTTGCAGGTTTTAATTCATTCAGATCTGTTCTACAAAGCATCTGCCTTGTACCAGGAAGCTCAGTGTTCTGAGCAAGTGCAGGCCATTACAATTCAGAGGATAAGAGGCATGATCAGGAGCAGTTTGCTCCGGGAGCATCATGTTACCCTGCCAATAGCCTCCTGGAGGAAGTGACTCAGCACCTAAGACCTACAAGATAAGCCAGAGTGATTCGGGCAAAGGGAGCAAGAAGAGAGGGTTCTGGGTAGAGGGAACCCCACCAGCGAAGAACCAAGATGCGAAGAGCTTGGTAAGTTGGGGAAGCTGAAGAGGTTCAGTAGCTGGCCAGTGGAGTAGAAGGAGGCCGGAGGGGTTTGGGGAGCGATGAGATGCAAGGCTGAAGAGGGGCAGGGGGACAGATGACAGAGGTCCTAGACAAAAAAGTTGAGGAGTTAGTCTTTATCCTAAGAGCAGGAAGCCTTTGGAAGGTTTTAGCAGGGGCTTCCGATGGTGACATTTCGATCTGACTGAGTGAGAAGAATGTTTTGGAAAAGGCAGGAGGTGAAGGGCTCAACCAGGGGGTTTGGTTTTCAGTGTTTTGCCAACATGTCTTCAGCACTAGACCAAGAACTCCTGGAAAGCAGAGAATGAGTCAAAAGATATGTTCCTCAAGTTGCTTGTGCTCCTACAGAAGCATGCTTCTGGAAGAAACAAGGCTTTATAATTATCACTAGACATTGGGTGCCCCCCATGTGTCAGGCAGAGCCCAGATAGACTCAGGCCTGCCCTCAAGCAGCCCACAATCTAGTGTGGCCTATAGTCCAGAAAACCCCGCCCAGGTATCTGCATCAAGTCCCACGGGGATACCGTGTGAGTGCATGGCTGGCTCTGTAGCGATTGGAAAGGCTTCTCAGGGGAGGTGGCATCTGAGCTGGGTCTTGAAGGATGGGGAGGAGTTTGTTGAGTGGCTAATTTTTGATCAAGTAATGAAGATCTCAACTTTCTTAAAGGACAGTAAAGTGAGAGATTAAAGTGGCACACTGGGAGATATTTGTAATGACTTCCACATGCCTGCTTCCCTGCTCTTATAGGTGACACCTGAACCCCCCCCATCTCATCCCCAGCTGCTGACGCAGCAGCACTGGGACTTCAAATCTGTCCTGTCCCGTGACACCTTCTTAACATAAAAACGTGAAGGAAACTTGGTAGAGTATTGCCATTAAGAGCAGATGGACCTGGCTTCAAATCAGGCTGCTGCCACATCAACTTATTAGACAAGTCACCTTGACTTACTTAGACCTTCGGTTTCCTCATCTATATGATGGGGGTAGTAGCAGTCTCCATATCGCGACATTGATGGGGAGATTCCTGTATAGTTAGGACACCATGGCGTCTCAGCTCCAAAACCCTTCTGTACTCTGCTTTGTAATGACTGGGCTGGGTCTCCGCGAATCCCATTTCTGCTGGTCCAACTGACTCCCTCTTAAGTTCTGCGAGTGGGGGGTGCTGGAGGGGGCTGCACAGCTGGAGGGGGACGATAAGACTTCTGCCTTCCTGTCTGCTTCCTGTGGGGTTTCTATCTGAAGGAAGAGATCAAGAAGGCTTCTCAGGGGAGATGGCATCTGAACTGGGTCTCAAAGCAGGTCTCTGACCATCATGATGGTCTCTGACCATCACCCCAGCAAGGCTTTTTCACGTAGCAACGGCAAAGGCCTTCCCGTTGCAGTAGCTGAAGCCGGTTTGTAGTTTTCAACAACGCATTAGGTTCGTGCATCCAATCAGGGACACCAGCTCCAGTCTGGCTGTGCCCCCCGTTCCGGTCTGGAGCTGGTGTCTGAGTTCCAACTCACGAGGTCTCTCTACCGAGCCTCTAACTTAATAATCACAACTTTTCCCCTTGTGGTCCCTTATCTGTAGGGTGATAGCTGCTTTCTGCAGTTGCTAGCTCGGTTATACTTTATAGTGCTCATCTTACCCTTTCAGTTACCCAGTTAACGACTTTATACCCAGTTAACAATCCTCTGTTAATTCTCTCTGTTCGGGTCGCTGATGTGGTTTCTGTCTCCTGGCTGCATCCTGATTCTTATAATTAACTGAGAAGCTATGTATTAAGTATTTGGTGCATACTAAACTCTCAGTGAATGCTGCTTTTTCTGTGATCCCTTATGGATTCCTAATGTTCATTCATTTATTCCTTCATTCATTCAGCATATGTTGCTTCCTACTATGTGTCAGGCCCCATGTGAGGTACTGGAGTGCAGAGCTGAATAAGGCACAGTCCCGCCCTCAGAGAGCCTCCAGTCTGAGTGGAGGAGACAACCAAGGACACGAGCCCCCCTCAGCAGTGGTTCTTGGTGCCTCTTCCACGGAGCTCCCATTGCTGATCTCACTGCCTAGTTACTCCATGTCCCAGAGCACCCAGAATCACGATGTCTGACCACACAAGTATTCGTCATCTGATATATTTTCAAACACCTGTTGAGAGACCTCCAGAATTAAGACTTGAGGTAAGGTTGACTTGATGCTATTTCATGTTGTTATTATTTATTTGCACATCTTACCACCCTTCTTAGATGGTGAATTACTTGAGATTTCCCCAAATGCCTGGGATATGATAGGATAACCCATAAAAGATGATGAATGAATGAATTCATCTATTCGGTAAATATCCCTTGAGCTCTTCCTATGAAGCAGGCACTGGAATAAGGTACTGGGAAGATCAGGACAAAGAAAATCGACGGGGTCTCTGCCCCCAGTGAATGGATGTCTGTCTGGTTCAGCAACTGCAGCTGCACAATCTCTGAGGACCCAGACCTTCATTGGGCTAGAAGTGCTTCCATCAGCCTGGTCTAAAGCAGACTTCTAGGCACATCCTCTGCTTCCTTCCTAGGGAGCCGGCCAAGTCTTCAGGGGCAGGTGCTACACCTGCCCACTGTGGTTTAGGTGATGTCCTGAGTGCTGGAGGCCAAAGGTTATATTTAAATACTAAACATTTGCATTTTTAATGTTGACTGGAATTGGCAAGGCTGTGATAACCTTTCCAAACTGATACTGGTTTTTACATGATTGAAACAGGCCTGGCCTCAGGCTTTTCTTAAATGGAAAATTTAAAGTATTTTCAATATCAGCGAGAGTGCAGAACCATCTCAGAACACTGTGCCCTGTTTGTATTCTCAGAAAATATCACCTCCCTCCCTTACGCACACTCAGCACAGTTTGCCTTGTCAACATATCAGGGCCTTCCCAACCTTCACTGGGTCCTCTTCACCCTCCTGGAGGGTAGACAGTATGAGGACTGCCTGTCCTGTCTCACTGGGTAGGGGGTGTGGGGGGGCAAGAAGGCAGGGAGTAGATGCTCAGAAGAATTTAGGGAAGCCCAGAGGTGCAGTAGAAAGAGTTTTGGCCTTAGAACTGGCTCTAAATATCTAAATACCTACTCTACACCTCGAGACCCAGGTGGCTTGGACAAATTGCTTACTTCTCTGCTCCTCCTTTTCCTCATCTATCACGTAGGAATAAAAATGCTATTTCATGGGTTTGCGTGACATTCAAGTGTAGTAATCTGTAAACTTAACACCTCATGCCTGGTGTTTTGTTAATGCTCAGTGGACATTAGTTCTTGCCCTTCCCCTGGCAGTGACCTGTGTAAAGTACTATATCAAAATCAGGATCCAAGCTCCTGGTTCCCAGGCCTCTTTCCAAGAGGCACACTGGGCACAAATAGGCCAGAACATACATATTTGGGTTAAAAGCAGGATTCATTGCCATCTTCGTTCTACTGTGACTACTCTCATTAACTGAATATGCCATGACAGCCCGTCTGAAGACTTCTCGGCATCTATATTTTTCCTTCCCTGTTTTCATTGTAGTGAAAGTCTCTGCACTCTCCAGTATGGTAGCCAACAGCCACGTGTGGCTGTTTCAAATCTTTCTGTGCGGCTATTTAAATTTTTTTTTTTTTTAAAGATTTTATTTATTTATCTGACAGAGAGAGAGACAGCGAGAGCAGGAACACAAGCAGGGAGAGTGGGAGAGGGAGAAGCAGGCTCCCCGCCGAGCAGGGAGCCCGATGTGGGGCTCGATCCCAGGACCCTGGGATCATGACCTGAGCCGAAGGCAGACGCTTAACGACTGAGCCACCCAGGCGCCCGCGGCTATTTAAATTTAAATTACATTTACAGTTCAGTTCCTCAGCCACAGACACCCCATTCCGTTGCAAGGGCTCAGTGACCACATGTGGCTGGTAGCTCCGAGCTCAGATACAGGCCTTTTCCCTCATCACAGCAAGTACCGTTGGAAAGTGGTAAATGAGACACAAAGAATAAGAGAGGAAAGAGAGGAAATAATAAGAGAGAGGACAGGACAGGAGAAAAGAGGCAAATTGGTTTTCCAGAGCAATCCTCATTCATGCACATCTTTGTGTGTTAATCCAGGCATGGAAATCAATTTCTGTGTATTTGTACATTCTGATGAAAGAGGCACATTCTCTTCTCTGAAAGAGCCAGTGCCTGAGAATTTTTTAAATTTAGTTTCGCTCAACAAACACTATCATTTAAAACTCAGATATGACCATTTCATTTCCTGCTCAAAACAGGTCGGTGGCTTTTTATGGCCTACTGAAAAGCCCCAAATCCCCAGCATGTTTCCAGGCCACTCTCTCACTGTATTCTCTGTCCCCACTCACCACAGACACACACAGGCACTTGCCCCGTCTTGCCTGATGACCCTTCTCTGATGCACGTCGTGTTCAACACTCCTTGCCTTAACTCGTGCTGAACCCATTGCCTGGAATATCCAGAAAGGCATCATCTCTACCTATGGATGTTGGTCGGAACACAGTTCACATGTTTCCCCCTCCCTCTGCCTTCCCCAGTTCTGCTAGTCTGATGTACTTCTATGTCCATCATTTTGTTTTTCAGAGCATTTGCCCATTTGTATCCATGTCTCTTTCCCCATATCCGTCCACTGTATCCCCCAGCAATAGTGATTCTCAAACTGTGTGTGGAAAAAAGACCAGATTTGTTTCATTGTGTGTTTTTAGTCTTTGTAAATTTCCAATCCATTGCAGACTGATGATTTTGTAAAATAAAAGGAAGGTTTTTAAAAACACAAAGACACAAAATACAAGCCTTAGTTATTTTATTGTTAGATTCAAATTTCTAAAAAGGTTTCCCCAAACTCTTACTCTCAATTTCTGTTCTTTTCTCATCTTTGATCAAAACTGTTTTCAGACCACCCTTGGAAGAGCGATGCTGTCCAGCCCTGGTGAGAAGCTCTGCACATGGACACACTTTATGGAATCCTTTGGAAACTTTCTGCCAGTGTTCTTCCAGATGTCTGAGGGGATGCACAGAGGAGTGTCTTTGTAGAGGGGGCCCGGTCTATGGTGATGCTTGCAGGCAGATTTGAGTGTAGATCCCAGTTCTAAGTAGCTTCATGATCCTTGATGTGTGACTTGAATGTGGCCTTGACCCAAACTGAGTCCAAGATTCTTAGACTCCTTTGTGCCATGGATCTCACTGATGGTCTAGCACGTCCTGTGGATCTCCTCTCAATGTTTTAATGTTTAATGTCTTAAATGCAGAAAATAAAAACCACAGGATTACAAAGGAAATCAGTTATGCTCAATACAATTATTCAAATGTGTGGTACCGAAATGTTCCTTTATTAACACATTAAAATAATGATATCTGGTGGTGAGCAAAATACCTACTATAATTCAAAGTATTGATGAGTATAAAACTATATTTCAGGTTTTCTACAACTATACAGTGATTTGAAAATACCTGTGGTTTCCATTGTGATCATCATAGATACAGCTGATCATACTGTAATTTGTCACTTATGTTCAGGAACTGTTTAACTTCAGCAATTTTTTCCATCACCCGAGGTCCAGACAAAATGTCTCCTAACTCATTCATTGATCCAAAAGTATTTATTAAATACTTTCTATGTGCCAGGCATCATTCCAGGAAAGGCAAAGTTTCTGCCCTCACTGAGTTTTCATTCTTGCTGTGAGTCAGACAAATAAATTAATATGGGGCGCCTGGGTGGTGCAGTCCGTTGAGCTTCTGACTCTTGATTTTGGCTCAGGTCATGGTGTCGGGGTTGTGGGATGGAGTCCCATGCTCAGCACTGAGTCTGCTTGTTGTCTCTCTCCCCCTCTGCCCCTAGCCCCCTTCCTGTTCACTTGTGCACACTCTCTCTTTCTCTCTCTCTCTCTCTCTAAAAAAAGAAATAAAATCTTAAAAAAAAAAAGTAATGTAGTTGATTCTCCTTATTTGCAGCAGTTACGCTGTATAAAGTCACTGTGAACCACTGCTCCTAGGGGAAATACAGGGTTAGGTTTTTGAGTCTCTGGTCACATTTTCATCAACTGATCAATACATAACTTTGTTTTATGTGTGTTTCTGTTTAAAGACACCTTATGTAATATATACTGTTAATTTGCTAACATTGCACTCATGGCCAACAGCACTGTAATTATAACTATGGGCCTGAATGAAGCTTATCTAGCACATATTTTATTTTCTCCATAAGGCTCACCACAGCCTATTTACACTTCAGACTATATGGCACTTCAGCACTATGCTTGGGGGCCATTTTAAACAGTAAAATCACCAAGAAAAGGCACAAACATGTGAAAACATGGCACTAAATAGACCGTAAAAAAAGATATTCACTTATGGTATAAGAGCTGAAACAAGAACGCAGAGGGTTGCCTTGTTTCACCTCAGCTGGGAATATGCTCATTACATGACTCAGATTTTTTCCTCTCTCTATGGGTGTCCATGAAAGACCACGAAAGCACCAGAAGAATTGATTTTAGGATCATAAATGAATTGTAACAAGTAGATGGATTCACAAAAACAGAATCCACAAATAATGAGGACCACCTATAGATTTATAATATCATGGTAGGTAGTAAGTGAAATAAAGAAAAATATCATATGGGATGCCTGGGTGGCTCAGTTGGTTGAGCGACTGCCTTCAGCTCAGGTCATGATCCCAGGGTCCTGGGATCGAGCCCTGCATCAGGCTCCCTGCTCGGGGGGAAGCCTGCTTCTCCCTCTCCCACTCCCCCTGCTTGTGTTCCCTCTCTCGCTGTCTCTCTCTGTGTCAAATAAATAAATAAAATCTTTAAAAAAAGAAAAAAAGAAAAATATCACAGGATAAAGCTGGTGGTAGATTCAAGTGATCAAATATAGAGTATGTTCTGAAGATAGATAAGATTGACTTATGAATTGGATATGGAGTATGGCGGGGGGGGTGAGCCCAAGATTTTTGTCTAAGCAAGTGGGTAACTGGTGATATTATTTAAGATTGACTGAGATTGAGAAGAGTCAATAATTGAGCACTGACTACACGTTCTTTACTGCACATGATGCTTGAGTTGCAACAATGAACATACAGAGGCATGTTTTGCCGGAGTAACATGGGGAACAGCCCCTAGGAGGTATCACTGTTCTTTTATTTATAAACAGATTGTTCTCCAGTGCAAAAAAGGAACTGAGTCCTGCTCTGCACAGTAATGGGGCATACTGACTCCATAGATAGGCGAGGCATTCTGGCAGTTGCAGAACTCTCTCCTGTAATAAGGGTTTACAGTGATTATACTGTGTCCAAAAAATATTGTCTGTCATCAGGAAACATGTATTTTCCTGTAATTTCATGTAATTGTAATTTCATGTAAACAAACAAACATGTAATGAAATGGCTAAGGAGGACTAAAGCTCTTGCTGGTAGAATGTGGAAAAGGAAATCTAACCTGCAGGACCCTTACTCGTCTTTGACCATGGGACCTGGAAACCCCTCCCCCACATGGTTCTTGAGTCTTGATGACCATTGGTTGGAGCCCTGTGGCCTTACCTAGAAGTAAATAACTCAGATTTGGGGCATTACTTGGGGAGAAAATGGGGGATAAATGAGTTCAGTGATTGATATCCTTCCTTGAAGGTGGGAAGATAGCTCTTATTAGAAAAGTGGATGTTGATTCAGATGGATAGTGCTTGGGAGAGAAGATACAAACACAAAGGCAAAGGGAACCAGGTTAGAAGCAGGAAGTGCTCACCAGGAGATCCACTCTGTGAAGGGTCCAAGTCTAAGGGTGCCCAACTCTAAGTTGTTCCAACCTTCCTGTGATGGAGGTCATGTATACCTGCATAGCGTGGAAGGGTAGCCTCGGGAAGACCTAAGAGGCCTGGTGGTCAGGGAAGGGAGACTGTGCCTCTCAATCTTCTGGTACCAGTGGGGAAGGTCTCATTCTGTCAGGTGACCATGAGTTTCAAATAGTGACCAGCAATAAAGAGGGGGGCCCACAGAGGAAGTGGGAGCACCTGGGAAATATGCATGATACTAGCAATAGTGGACAATCCAGAGAGAGACAGTGGTACCAGACCTGTTGGCCTGTAAGTTAAAGAAAGCTGTCCTCTGAAAGGGGAAGTGGGTGCCTGACATCTGAATTACACATTCCTGCCCCTCCCCTCCACCATTAAGCTGTGAGTTTCTTTTTTAAATTATTATTATTTTTATTGACGTATAATTGACACACACTGTTATATCAGCTTCAAGGGTAAAACATAGTGATTTGACAACTCTATGCATTATGTTGTGCTCACCACAAGTGTAGCTACCATCTCTCACCATACAAGTCTATTATAATACCATTGACAATATTCCCTATGCTGTACCTTTCAGCCTGTGACTTATTCATTCCATAACTGGGAGCCTGTATCTCCCACTCCCCTTCACCCATTTTGCCTGTCCTCCAACCTCCTCCCCTCTGGCAACCATCATTTTGTTCTCTGTATCTAAGAGTCTGTTTGTGCTTTTTTGTTGTTTGCTTGCTTGTTCATTTGTTCTGTTTTTTAGATCCTACAGATGAGTAAAATCATATGCTATTTGTCTTTCTCTGACTTATTTCACTTAGCATAATATCCTCTAGGTCTGTCCATGTTTTTGCAAATCTTTTTTATGTCTGAGAAATATTCCATTGTATACATACCACATCGTCTTTATCTGCTCATCTGTCAATGGACACTTGGGTTGCTTCCATATGTTGGCTATTATAAATAATGCTGCAATAAACATAGGGGGACACATACCTTTTCGAATTGGTGTTTCATTTTCTTTAGATAAATACCAGTAGTGGAGTTAGTGGATCATATGCTAACTCTATTTTTATGTTTTTGAGGAGTCTCCATACTGTTTCCACAGTGGCTCCACCAATTTTCCCACCAACAGGTACAAGTGTTCCTTTTTGTCCATATCCTCAGCAACACTTGTTATTTGTTGTCTTTTTGATTCTAGCCATTCTGACAGACATAAGGTGACATCTCATTGTGGTTTGATTTGCCCTTCCTGATTATGAGTGATGTTGAACATCTTTTCATGTGTTGGCCATCTGTATGTCTTCTTTAGAATATATATATTCAGGATCTCTTCTCTTTTTTAAATTGGATTATTTGTTTTTTTGGTGTTGAGTTGTATACCTCTTTTATATATTTTGGATATTCGTCCCTTATCAGCTATATCATTTGCAAATATCTTCTCCCATTCAATAGGTTGTCTTTTTGTTTTGTTGATGGTTACCCTCATGGTGCAAAAACTTTTTATTTTGATGTAGTCCCAACGGTTTATTTTTGCTTTTGTTTCCATTGCCTGAGGAGACATATGTAGAAAAATGTTACTAAAGCCAATGTCAAAGAAATTACTGCCTATATTTTCTTCTAGGAGTTTTATGGCTTCAAGTCTCATGGTTAGGTCTTTAATCTATTTTGAGTTTATTTTTGTGTATGGAGTAAGAAAGTGGTCCACTTTCATTCTTTTGCCTGCAGCTGTCCAGTTTTCCTAGCACGATTTGTTGAAGAGACTGTCTTTTCCTTATTGTATATTCTTGCCTCCTTTGTCATAGATTAATTAGCCATACAAGCTTGGATTTCTGGGCTCTCCATGCTGTTCTCTTGGTCTGTGTGTCTATTTTTATGCTAGTGCCATACTGTTTTGGTTACTACAGCTTTGTAAATTATCTTGAAATCTGGAATTGTGATACCAAGGTGTAAGCTTCTTGAAAGCAGACAAAATTCCTTATTATCCTTAGTCTCCCCAGTGTCCTGTCCAGGACCTGGCATACAGGGAACTCAATAGCTATTTGAATGAAAGATGGAGGAAGAAAGGAAAGATGGAAGGGAGGAAGGAAGGAAAGGGGCTGCTAGAGACACTGAGGAGCTCCAAATAATAGAATTTTACAGCTTCAAGGTCCCTTAAAAATTATACATTACAATCCCTTGTTTACAGATTTAAAAGTTATATAATATCTAATTCATGCATTCTCTCATTCATTCATGTATGTGTCTAAGAGACATAGATTGAATATCTGTCTCCTCAACAACCAGGCACCAAGTTTGGCACTGGGAATGCTAAATGAATGGATGATGTCTGCTCACTCTTAGGCAGATACAACCATCAGCATGATGTATATGCAGCAAGAACACAAATATGAGGGCACAGAGGAAAGAGTAGTTTATTCTGCCCGAGAGCGGAGATCAGAGCTACAGGGGAGGGAAAGGTCTCACGAAGAAGATGATAGTTGTGCTGGACCATGGAGTCTGGCTAGGGCTGGGCAGAGGGGAGCGGGAAAGAGGAAAGTCAAGGGAATAGAAGGAGCAAAGGCACGAAAGTGAAGCCTCTGTCTGGAGAATGTCAGGTGGTCACCTTGCCGGAAATTTAGGGACATAGGGGAATAGTGGCTGTGGGGGTGGTGGGAAGTTTCAGGTTCAAATGACTAAACAGATGTTGATGCCATTCATTGAGAGAGGAGATTCAAGAAGTAGGGTAAGGTAAGGGCAAGAAGCAAGAATTCAGTTTAGCACATTCCCATAGGACAACTAGGAAGATGCCAGTTTCAAGCAAAATACATCTGAAACTCAGGAGAGTGGATTTGGGAGTCATCGGGGTGTGGGCGGTATTGGAAGCCACGGGGATGGATAATTGGCCTTCAGGCTGGTTGGGGAAGTGAGGGTGGCCTACACCAAGCATTAGAAACTACCACCTGGTCAGTTGGATATGACAAAATGTCCGGATATGGGATGCTGTCAGGAAGAAGAGAGATGAGTAAGATCTGGAATTGCTAAAAACCTCTTCCTAGAGAAAGTGGCTTGAATAGACCTGGCAGGATGTGCAGGATTAGGAGGCCAGGAGGAGGGTGTTGCAGGCGGGAGAGAGCAGTGGGCGTGGCTACCAAGCCGGAAGGAGATTAGCCCCAGAAGTGCATTCTGGGGCGATGGGACAGCCAGCGAGAGAAACAAGGAACTGATTAAAAAACCCACCTCGGTTGCCTTTGGGGAGCAGGGTGGAAGAGACACCTCTCTATAACCTTTTGCATCTTTGGAGTATTTTTACCTTGTGCACCGATTATTTCTTTTTAAAAAACTGTTTAAATAAATCATTTGGCTTTGGCAGACCAAGAGGCGAGTCTGGTGCAGAAGGGAATCAAATGGATTCCATATCTAAGGGTCTGATTCCTGGGCAGCCTTTTAGGCAGGAGAGCAGGACTGTCTCTGACTGAGGGACCAGGATTGGTGGCTGTAGGGCTGTAGCCCTGAGTGTCCACCCCAGGGGGATCTTTTGCATGGGTTTGGTCACTGGGGAAGCTGAGTAAGTGAATGAACCCTCTAGAGAGCAGCTGAAGACAGATGAGAAGTAGCTGCACACTGAGCTGGACAGCTTCCAGGCACACAGAAGTTCGCCTGAAAGGTGGACCGATGGGTCAGTGCTGAATTCTAATCTCAAAACTTTGTCTTGTTACTTGTGTGCCTAGGGCCCAGTTATGCTGCAATCCCAATGGCTTGACAATCAACAAATCTTACGTAGAGTTGTTGTGAAAATTAAATAAGATCATCACCATCCAACATTTTTGAAAACTTACTATGTGCTGGGCTATGTTGCACACCTAGTTTAATCCTCATAAAAACCCTATAAGGTGGTTTCCATTATTTCCCCCCCTCTTCTAAATGCAGAAAATAGGCACAGAGAAGTTCACTGGTCCAAGATCACACAATGAGAAAGTAACTAACCCAGATGGACACTCAGGCTCCCTCGCTCTAATGGACACTCAGGCTCCCTCGCTCTAGAATTTAGTCTCTACGTTAAAATACTCACTTAGCCCAGGGCAAGACACATAGTGAGGTTAGGCTAAGTAATGCTGCGGTAAGAAACAATGCCAAAGTCTCCGAGACATAACACACAAAACTCTTTTCCTCCGTCATACTGCAGGTTTCATGCAGAGTGGCAAGTGTGGCCCTTTGCTTTTTTTGTTTTTTATTATTATTATTATTATTTAAAGATTTTATTTATTTATCTGACAGAGAGAGACAGCGAGAGAGGGAACACAAGCAGGGAGAGTGGGAGAGGGAGAAGCAGGCTTCCCGCCAAGCAGGGAGCCCAATGCGGGGCTCGATCCCAGGAACCCGGAATCATGACCTGAGCCGAAGGCAGACGCTTAACAACTGAGCCACCCAGGCGCCCCTGTTTTTTATTATTTTTTATTATTTTTATTTCTTTATTTGACAGAGAGAGCAAGAGAGCACAAGCTGGAGGAACAGTAGAGGGTGAGGGAGAAGCAGGCTCCCCGCCAAGCAGGGAGCCCGATGCGGGGCTCGATCCCAGGACCCTGGGATCATGACCTGAGCCGAAGGCAGACGCTTAATCATCTGAGCCACCCAGGCGCCCAAGTATGGCCCTTTGTAGCCACTCCTAGACACAGGTGACAGAGGCTTCATCTTACCATGTGCTTCTGCGCTCACACTGAGGCAGGAAAAGGGAAAGAGGATGCTTTCACCCAGCACGACACACATTACTTCTGCTCTTTCATTTGTCAAAGCTAAGGCAGTAGGGAAATGAAATTTGACCTTATGTCCTGAGGCAAGAACCAGAATATTTATTAATAGCCTAATGAGTGCACACAGGCATTCATTAAATGTTGATTGAATTGAAGTTGAATGACCAGTCTGGACCAGATGGAGTGAACTCTGTCTCACCTAGCTCGATGATAAAGTTTTTGGGAGTTTGCAAACATAAGCACTATCAGTTCTGCACAGAAGGCCGCCAGAGAACCACTGCATCACAAATTCTGCATGTCAGGCATTTCTCTGCACGGTCTGCATGTTGCCAAGAGACCACAGAGGGTTCTGGTTCTGAGACTTGAACATTCCTGGAAAATGTAATTACTGACTTCCAACCGCTGCCATTCATCCCCTCACCCCATCCCAGACCACCCTTTTGTGATTGTTTTTTCCTTTTGCCTTTCTAAATTTTCCCGTCACGTTCTTCCATAAACTTACACGAGGCACATCCGAAAGAAATATGGCAAGCTTGTGAGGTAGGAATTCTTGAAACCATTTTCAAGGGTGCATTTCAAGGGTAATAATTCCATTCATCATGTTGTGCAATCATCACCACTACCTATTTCCAAAACTTTTTATCACCCCAAACAAATATTCTGTACCTGTTAAGCATGAACTCCCCATGCAGGTTGAATTTTTTCTTCTCACTTTAAAGACAAGGATATATAAGGGCAGGCCCTTTGCCCAGAGTCTCCCAGGAAGAAACTGACAGAGACACGATTTCTGACTTTAAGGCTCAGGGTTTTCTTACTACCTTCTGAAACCTCTCTAATAAGATCTAGGATAGTCACTCATAGTGGGATGGTGCCAACCATCTGCTGAAGGTGGGGTACATTTCCTAAACTGGTGGGTGCCCCTTCAGGGGTCTGAGGAAGAAACCGTCCATTCCCTCAGGAACATTCCACAGACATTATTGAATAGTCGTGGGGTGCTGTGGATTCAAAGGCGAGTAAAAGCCTGGGCTGCAGGAGTTCACAACAGAGAAAAGTTAGGCAGAAGCTGCTTGTTTTCCCCCAGATCTTTTTCCCTTCTTCTTTAGTACAAAACAAAACCAGAACAAACAATACAGATTTTTAGCTGGGCTAATGGCCCCTAGAAATAAGATGACATTTCCTAACCTCTCTTGTTAGAAAGTGATGCCCAGACTATATAGCCACATGACTAAATTCTGGTCAATGAGATGTAAGCATAGGTGGTATGTGAAACTTCTGGGGAGTGTTTATAAAGAGAAGGAACCTATTTTTCTTCCATCACTCCCCCTACCCTGTTTCCTGCTGGCGAGAAATTGAACTGCACCAGCTGGAGCTCTGGCAACCATTCTGGGTCATGAAGTATAAGCCATTGACTGCGGATAGGGGAATGACAAGACGGAAGAAGTCCGTGACAAAGTGGAATACTATACCATCCCTGGACTTCATATTTCTCATTTATAAGAGAGGAAAAAAGAAGTTTCTACATTATATGCATTTGTTAGCTTTGGCTGCATCACAAACTACTTTAAACTTAGTAGCTTAAAACAACAATTGTCTTATTTAGCTCCTGATTCTACAGGTCAGCCGTGTGGCTGGAGGATTGGCCGGAGCTGGATGGCCCACGTTGGCTTTATATGTCTGATTGATCCAGGGGACCCAGTGGGGATGGCTCATCTGTGTTCCATCTGGTCTTATCCTATGGTAGGTTAGCCTAAGCTTCTTCACATGGCAGTCTCAGGGTCCAAAAAAAAGAGAGGCAAATGCTGATACGCAAGTGCTTTTCACACCTCCATTGGTGTCACATATGCTAATGTCCCATTGGCAAGTCACCCAAAGGCATAATTACCGAGGAGTGTTTGTTAAAGGCCATTATTCCGAAAATCTCCATTGTCTGAGCCACTGGTATTTTGGGATTTTCTGTCACATACCGAATCCAGCCCTACCTCGTATAGGTGACAAGCAGTCAAGGACTGCTCTGTTCACATTTGCCAGCACATGAGTCTAAAAAGCCTTCGTGGTATTTTTCAATGTTCAAATCACGATGGCTTGAACCTCTATCATCTTACTTGTCTTTATTATCTCCTTATTGAAATCATTTTAGCGTTATTGAGACTTAACTATTGGATGGGAAACACAGATTTATAGTTTCGCTTTAAGGCAATACTACAAAACCATGAAAAGGTCACTGACTCTTGCAGTGACTCTTGCATTTTGTTTAATGATCAAAAACTAGGGGGTTTTTTTGTTTTTTTTTTTTTAAAGAGCCTCATGAACGTTCACACTCCCATTTAAGCAATACTAGAGAGTCCTAAAAAGGTGTCTGCACTGGGGACATCTATTCTTTCTCATCCTGCCTGATGCCCAGTCCTGAGAAAGCTGTCTGACGAGGGAGAAGTTCCTTGGTCACTGCTGAAGGCTCCTTGTGAAATTGCCACCAATCCAAGTAAGGCTGAATCTGTCTACTTTTGTAAATGGTGGCTGACATGCAAGCATTCAGGCTCTGTGGCTTTCCCAGTAGGACATCTGTTGCCTCTGGTCTGCCACGATCAGCCATGGCAGGAGTAGGTGGAGATGAACCAAAGACGCCACACAGTTTTTCCCTTTCGGTTTAATCTAATCCCATTTTCCTGCTTGCAAAGGTAGGGCAAGTTTCCTGATAGAATCTGGCTCTGGACACCTGGTGTACATGGTTTAAATTAAGAGTATATAAATAAAACATGATGCCAGTTAGGCAGAACAGAAGAAATAAAGACATGAGGTTGCGGGGGAGGAAGGAGAAATAAACCTTTAGTTTGCCAACACACACCAAGACAACCAGCCGACTAGGACCACAAGAATTTCCTATGGATTTTTTTTTCTTCAAACATTTACTTCACACTACTCTAGGAGGTAGCGTGGTATAGCCATTAAATATAAGCCAGAAAATGGACTGGTTTAGAACTCAGGCCCTGTTACTTACAAATTTATGGAACCTAGGCAAATGACTGAACATCGGTGTGCCTGCTTCCTCATCTGTAAAATAACCACCTCCCAACATTGGGCTGTTGCAAGGATTACATGAAAGACACAAGCAAAGCCTTTAGAATTATGCAGGGCTCACAGTAAGCTCTCAGAAATATTAACTATTTCTGTTTTATTGTTATATTCTGGGCCCTGAGCCAGCCAGGGTTTTCAAGGACATAGTTCCGGCTCGAGATGGTGAGAAGGTCATGGTCTCACTAGAAAGGCAGTTCCATGAGGGTAGGGTTGTTTTTCTGTTTTGTTTCATACTTTATTTCCAGGGCCTTGAATAGTGTCTGGACCATAGGAGGAGCTCAATAGATTTTAGGTGAATTAATTTAAACAATTCAGGAGCTGCGCTAAATTATACAGGATTCAGGTGGGGAGCAAAGGAGGGATGTCCATAAAATGATTATAAAAATCAGCGAGACAAGTAAGAAATAAAATAGGTGAAGAGCATATAGTCCTACCAGCCAGTAAAGAGGCATGAACGAAGTTACAGTAAAGATTTTAAGATTTGACTACGTGGAATAACTTCTTGTGACTCATGATCCAAATCATAAGAAAAGTTGGGGATTTAAATTTCCGTGACCTAAAGACAAGGTTGGGGAGGTGAACCTGAGTCTTGAGTAGCATTGGCCCAGAAGTACCATCCAACTTGCAGGCCAGAACCTCTGACTTTGAAACCTAAATCCTTAACGGGAGTCTTTAGCCAAGGCCCTCCGTTGGCCTGAGATGGTACATCTGCTCCCTGCAGCTGGGGAAGTGACTGCTACTCAGGGAATTTTACAACCTAGTACAGAGATAATAAAGTAAATTAAGCCCATGTGATTAATAATTTCTTGTGAGGTTTAGGAATAAGTTTTATCACCGTCATGAAAAATTGTATATAATAGTTATTTATGGTGTTTGAACCATTTAAGAAAATTTGACACATTGTGTTATTTTAATTGGAAATGTTACTTTTATTTTTTATTTATATTTTTAAAGATTCTATTTATTCATTTGAGAGAGAGACAGAGTGAGAGATGGAAAGAGAGAGCACAAGCAGTGGGAGTAGCAGAGGGAGAGGGAGAAGTAGGCTCCCTGCTGATCAGGGAGCCAGACATGGGGCTCCATCCCAGGACCCTGGGATCATGACCTGAGCTGAAAGCAGATGCTTAACCAACTAAGCCACCCAGGTGCCCCTGGAAATGTTACTTTTTTTTTTTTTAAAGATTTTATTTATTTATTTGACAGAGAGAGACACTGCGAGAGGGGAACACAAGCAGGGGGAGGGGGAGAGGGAGAAGCAGGCTTCCCGCGGAGCAGGGAGCCCGATGCGGGGCTCGATCCCAGGACCCCGAGATCATGACCTGAGCCGAAGGCAGACGCTTAACGACTGAGCCACCCAGGCGCCCCGAAATGTTACTTTTAAAATGCATGAAGATTTGTCTAATTTTATAAACAGTATTTGTCTAAAAGATTGAAATTTTTTTTAAAGGGAGGTTTTCTTTTTTTTTTTTTTTTATTCTTATGTTAATCCCCATACATTACATCATTAGTTTTAGATGAAGTGTTCAGGTTTTCTTTTTTTATTTAATTTAATTTATTTATTTGAGAGAGAGAGTACAAGCAGGGGGGACAGCAGGGAGAGGGAGAAGCAGGCTCCCACGGAGCAGAGAGCCCGACGCGGGGCTCCATCCCAGAACCCCGGGATCATGACCTGAGCTGAAGGCAGATGCTTAACCGACTGAACCACCCAGGCGCCCCAAGATTGAAATGTTTTGAGGACTTTTTAGACACCTTAGGTTTGTAACTAGAGTTTTCATGCTACAGAGGTTTTCTTTGTCTTATCAGTGAATCAGCCTTGTTGAGCGTCTTGCTTGAGAGAATCAAGTATATTAAATTTGGGATTATAATTTGAAACGTTTAAGGGGATTTAATTACCATGATAGTTAAATTGTTTCAAGAAATATCATCTGTTAAACTTAACTGAATGTTAATTAAGGGACAAATGAAATTGAGCTTAAAGGCTTAAGAAAAGCTGTGTTTTAAATTTACAACTTTATTAAATGAACTATCCATGAAAACCAAGCAACTGCAAGTAACTCTTTCCATATAGAAAACCTCTGTCACATATTTAAAAAACTGAATTGACAAGAGGATGCTTCTAAAATCCACGAGATTGATTTTTTTCCTGTGAAAAGTGTTGCTGTTATGAGTCTTCCCGTCTTTTCTTGTATTATTAAAAGTAAAGAGTACGTAACCTTCATGTAACTATTATTTTCAATGCTCTTAGTCTCCTCTAAATCTCACCTACTCACCAGATTACCAGCTCCTCCAGGACAGAGACCATGCATCACAGACATGCAGCTCTGTAGTGTTCCTCCCCAGCTAACCGCAACATCCACCCCTTCTCAAGGTCAAATATTGTGCCCCTTGCCCCACATAATGGTCATTCAAAAAATCCCGTTTGGGGAAAGTCAGCATGAAGGGTGCTGAGTCTTAGGGACAGTTCTGGAAATTTGTGGGAATATTTTAAATTGTTAGGGTTGTTGCAAAGCCACACTGGCACTGGATGGGTAAGGACCAAGGATGCTGAATTTTTCAAGATCACAATGATGATGTAAATTAAGAGAAGATTGTACTTTATTATATTTGAAACTTTACCAGGAGTTCTTTATCATTTTGGGGGAAAAAAATCACATTACCAATAGCAAAGCAGCTCAAGGTGTTTGAGTTGTGAGTCAATACAACACTAACGATTTGCATCTGTAGGTGTCTGTCATCCATGGTGATTTGGTATACAATTGCAAGCATATCAATTTATCCTAACCTGATTGAGGGCATTCCCAAGCTCTTACATATTGAAAGAGATGTTATTTAATTAAATAATACTACTTTTATTTCTCTGTTATATGTCACTCAGGCATTAGATTCACTCTTAAAAATCATGTTTATGCACAGGTTATATTGTCTCTGAACTCCATTCCGGAATAGTAAAGGAGCATTGCATAACATTTGTTGTGTCTGAGAGGATTGACAGCCACCGTTCACACCCTCAACCTCTTCTCTGAAAGTTCCTTTCACCTTCTTGAAACCTGGCTCTCTCCTGAGGACCCTGCTTCTTCGGTAACCCTTGCAAGTGGCAGTTGCTTTCTCCCCCTCCTCTTCCTCCCATTGGGCCCAGAAGCCAGCTATGTGTCTGCTTCTTCCTTGTTTCCAGGTCCAGATCTTTGCTCCTCCCTCCTCTATGAAAATCTCCAGCATTAAAGCTCATAGCATCAGACAATAGCACTCACTTCTTACTGCAGGCAGGTGTCTTTAGACCCCTGGGTCTTTGGTCTTTTCTCCTTGATGATTTTAGCTCATGTTTATTGCCACTTTCTCCAAGAGTATGCCTATCTCAAATCTTGGTGATTTCAATATTCATAGAAACAGTGGTGACTTTCAGGTAAAGCACAGGCAGAGACCAATCAGAAGCAAAGTTGTTCCCCTTGCAGGGCCTCAGCCTGCGCCAGGTATTACACTTTAATTGCTATAGGGAGGTCCTGGGTCCTGGGGCAGGGGGCCAGGTGGCCAAAGCAATGGAGCAGCATCAGGATGGACTCATTAACCAACTGGTACAAAACAATGGCAACATTTTAACAACTGGAATGGATGTATAGATCGTACCAGCTGATTCCTCACCCTCTTCTTCCCATGTGACCTTGTCCTCCACTCTATCTCAGCCACCCACCCCCACTGTCATATGCTAGACCCATAAATGGTAACTGTACCCCCTCTACGATCTAAATTATAAACATCCCACTCTTGGACCACCCCTTCCCCCCTCCTCAAGCTTACTCCAGGTAGAGCTCTATTTCCAACAATTCAGCCACCTTATCAAAGCCTACTATTCATTATTCTTCCCATTTTCCACTATGTCTCATCTTTCTCATGCCTTCCATTCTTTTGCCCAGATTAGATTGCACAGTGTATCACCATAATCATTCCTTTGTGCACAAAACTCCCTTACCCTAGTCTTCCTCTTTTTCACCAGCCTGGCAAAGCCAAACTACAGTAAATCCAAGTCTTCACCTGCTCCAAGCCTGCACTATGCACTCAAATGCAGCTGGAGAAAGACTACACCACCAGGCTGACTGGTCTCACTTTAAAATTGTGATCAGTATGTGCGAGTAGGCCATTAGTGGATGCTCTTGCCACATTATCCAGGCCAGTTACTTTCCCAGTATTATCTCACATCTCTTCCTGTCTTTTCAAACCTCCAAAACTCCTCTGCCCTTATTACTCAAATCTAGTTGTTCTCACAAGTTTTTGGTCTTAAGACTCCTTTAAAAAAAAAAAAAGACTCCTTTAAACTCTTGAAAATTAAAGACCCTAAAGAGCTATTGTTTATACATAGGTCATATCTCTTTGTATTTATTATATTAAAATTAACTGGGGAATTTTAAACATATTTACAATGTATTAATTATTTAAATAATAATATTATTATTTTATTAATATATTATTTAAATGAATTACTTAACCAATGAACTCTGGCCTCACGCAGATACAGATATGTAGTTGGAAAAGGGAGAAGTATTTTAATAGCTTTTTCAGATCATTGAGGATATTTTTCTTTGAGAACACATAAAAACTTGACAAGTGATAATTTCTTGAAGGTTAGTTGCAGTGTGGATTTGAAACCATATTACAAATATTAATAAAAGGAAACCTCTTTTAGGATGGAATCAGAGGCAGGTGGCGGGGAGGGCAATTCCGGAATACTTGATGTCAGTTGCAAACCCAACAGGAAGGGAGGACCTTGCCTCTGGATGCTACCTTATCAGCCCGGCAGGAGACAGACAGGTTTTCCTCTCCCCTGGCAACAAACTAGCCAACAAGAGCCTATCACAGCTCAGCCAATGAAAAGCCACTATACTTTGAACTCCCAGTTTCCTCCAATGGACTTTTTTCTTTTTTTTTTTTTAAAGTAAACTCTGTGCCCAACGGGGGCTTGGACTCACAACCCGGGGATCAGCAGTCGCATGCTCTACCAACTGAGCCAGCCCGGTGCCCATCCAGTGGAGTTTTGTTTATAACAGCCTTCCCAACTGCCCCCCTTTCCTCTATAAAAGAGTGATCCCTCCTATGGTTTTGCCTCTGGTTCTCCTGTAGCTTGCTTGTCCTGGGTTGCAATTCTCTGCTATTCCAAATAAACCTATTTTGCTGGCACCTGGGTGGCTCAGTCGTTAAGCATCTGTGTTTGGCTCAGGTCCTGATCCCAGGATCCTGGGATCGAGCCCCGCATTGGGCTCCCTGCTCCGAGGGAAGCCTGCTTCTCCTTCTCCCACTCCCCCTGCTTGTGTTCCTTCTCTTGCTATGTCTGTCAAGTAAATAAATAAAATATTTAAAAATAAATAAACCCATTTTGCTGGTAAAATAACTGGCAGTTTTCTTTTTTCAGGTTAACATTACTTGGTGATGAGATGTGCAATCCAGAGAGGACCCCCAACAGCTCCAAGCCTGGTGAGCAAACTGGTGCTAGTACCCGAGGACCAGTTGGACTCACTGCTTTCTCACTGACCCTGGAATTTAAAGGTAAGTTTTCTCTTGGATTTCAAGCTCCACATGTGTGTCTGAGTTCTCCAGGCTGTATTCAGAATCTGGGTTTTTTGTTTGTTTTTTAAGATTTTATTTATTTATTAGAGAGAGAGCACGTGTGCCCTCGCAGGAGCATGGGGGGGGGAGGGACAGAGGGACAGGCAGACTCCCCGTTGAGCAGGGAGCCCCACGCGGGCTCCACCTGGGATTCCATCCCAGGACCCTGAGATAATGAACTGAGCAGAAGTCAGGTGCTTAACCCACTGAGCCACCCAGGCACCCCCTATTCAGGATCTGTTTTAAGGCTTTGTTTTTTTCTCTGAGAGTACTTGTTTGGCCTGCAGTCTGGTTCATTTTCAGAATAGAACTGCTCCTGTTGGAACTGTGCCAGTTGGACATGGGCTGGCCTTCAGTCTGACTCCGTTTGGGGATTGGACTGTTCCTACTGGAACTGTGCTGGCCTTTGGTCTGATTCCTTCTGGAGCTAGGCTATTCCTGTTAGAATTGCTGTTGAGTAATTTTTCCCTTTCCTTTAGAGAAAATCCTTAAAGAAATGGAATCCCAGTCATCAAAATGCTTTGAGGGTGCCCCACTTCCCCTTACTGGGACTCTGGCCAGTTTTATGTCTAAAAACTATGGTGCCCCCTCATGCACATGTAAAACTAAATGAACTAACTTAACGAAAAGTAATTTAGGACATCAGCATCTATTATGGGGAACTTTCCATCTCCCCAAACTTGTTTTACTCAAAATTAAATTAGAAAGCCGAGGGTTCTTAGAAGAAAAGAAAAGCGGAGGCGGGGGGGGGGGCGCGCACGCAGGGGGGAAGCTTAATGGGATGCCTATTTTAAATGGTACCTCGAGGCTTTCAGATGTTTACAGGATTCTAAGTTTGCCTCTTTGCAAAATACTATTTCTATTTTTTTAAAGATTTTTTATTTATTCACTTGGGAGAGAGAGCATGAGCGAGGGGGAGAGGCAGAGGGAGAGGGAGAAGCAGACTCCCCACTGAGCAGGGAGCACAATGCGGGGCTGAGACCAGGACCCTGAGATCACCACCTGAGCTGAAGGCCGACACCTAACCAACTGAGACGCCCAGGCGCCCCTGCAAAATACTATTTCTAAATTAACCGAGGCAAACAAGTAGTTGAAAGGACTCAAAATGGCTTCTGAGGCCTCTTTTCCCCTCCCTCATGTTCATACACACACACACAGTGGCTGCCCTGTGCTCAGGCCCTGCCTCCAGCACCATTTTTCTCTTTCTGCTGAACTTCCCTTTTCTTCTAAATCGATCCCACCCCTTCCTCTCCTGAACCTATTAAAACTTGCCTCTTTAAATAAGTCTTCTGAGAATCTAAATAAACCTCAGGTTTCTTGTGTTCTCTGGACTAAGGCTGAATTACAAGCCATAGTTAAAGAGTTTTCTAAAGTGACTGAGGACCCTCATAAGTTTGCTGAAGAATTTAACATACTTATTCAAACTTAGCAACCTGGCTTCTTAGATTTACATTAACTAATGTAATGCTTGTTGGTGAGGGTCAGGCCAAACTTTCGATGGAACTAGCCAGAAGGGAAATGCTGAGAGGGATAGAGAGGAACAAACCCCTAACTTTTGACAAGATGCTAGAACACTCGCTAGAGATCTCCACGGAGCAGTTATGAAAGGATACACATTCAACAGAAACCATACTTTGAATTTTGAGTTTTGATCTTTTTCCAGGCTAGCTACATAGTACACACTCTCTGGTGATGGTAAGCAGGGGCAGTGAATGCATCTCCCTCAGCCAGGCAGTCATGAAGGTAAACAGTCAATGCTCTTACAGCCATTCTGTGCCCCTACAACCATCCTGTTTTTCACTTTCAGCACAGTAGTCAATAAATTACACGAGATATTCAATACCTTTTTATAGGACAGACTTTGTGTTAGATGATTTTGTCCAAGTGTAGGCTATCATAAGTGTTCTGAGCATATTTAAGGTAGGCTAGGCTAAGCTGTGATGTTTAGAAGGTTAGAACTATTAAATGCATTTTTTTAAAGATTTTATTTATTGGAGCGCCTGGGTGGCTCAGTCGTTGAGCGTCTGCCTTCGACTTAGGTCATGATCCCAGGACCCTGAGATCATGACCTGAGCCAAAGGCAAATGCTTAACCAACTGAGCCACCCAGGCATCCCTATTAAATACATTTTGATCTATGATATTTTCAACTTACAATGACTTCATCAGGACATAACCCCATTGAAAGTCGAAGATCTGTATACAAAGTTTTTAAATATCACATATGTTATTATCACCATTGATCTCATCAGAAGTCTTTAAGTATTAGGAAGCTGTCAAGCTCATGGGAACAGATGCAAATTTCCCCCAATTTTAAGTTCTGCAGCAAAGCTTGAATTTTATTTTCTCAAAATAGCTCACAAATATCTCCTGTCAAATAGGCTCACTTTGTCCATTCTTTATAAAATGTCTGCCAAATACTCAAGTCTGAATAACCAAAGTTGTTCTGTCAGTCCTTCTTTCAAATGGTGTTCCATAGCGAAGAAGCTAGGTCAGCTCTTATTTCAAACAATTGCAACAGTGCTTTTCCTCGAGACAGCTATAATACTTGGTATGCAGCAGAAGTGTTTTATGTGGGGCTGCCTGGGTGGCTCAGTCGTTAAGCATCTGCCTTCAGCTCAGGCCCTGGTTCCAGGGTCCTGGGATCGAGCCCCGCATCGGGCTCCCTGCTCAGTGGGAAGCCTGCTTTTCTCTCTCCCACTAACCCTGCTTGTGTTCCCTCTCTCGCTATGTCTCTCTCTGTCAAATAAATAAATAAAATCTTTAAAAAAGAAAGAAGTGTTTCATGTGTACTTCCCATTCAATACAGGATATTAAAAATATGTGTACTAAAAAAAAAATGTGTGTGTGTACTCAAGGAATGAGAGTTTACAAAATTAATAATTTTTCCTGCTTCATCAAGGATGTTCTTCAGTAAAAAAATTTTTTTCCTGAAAGTGTGTGGTGGTGAAGAACCTAATGACTACTAGTATAGGGAGGCGCCCCATCACTTTGATTGATGCTAAAGCACCAGCAGTTATACCCACCATCACTTTTACACCATCCAGACTAATGTCAACAGTTTTTACTAGATAACCCAAGCCATTCAAAAAATGTTACTTAACACTTTGAAAACTTCAATACCACTTGTGTTTATCGTATTCATGTAAAGGAAGATCTCTGATGATTAGTTGGTGCTGAACCTGAATAAAAGCAAAACTGCAAGTCTAGGCAGATATGTAGGTTTGTTTGTTTACAGGCAAACGTTCAGCTCTATGGAGGAGATACAAACTCAGTCTTTTTGTTTGTCGCTAAATCTTTACTTTGAGTTACTGAATCATTGGAAGATGGCAGTTCTGTGATTTCTGTCACTGACTTTCCATCCAGTGGTCATATGTGAACTATATAAGGTTTTATTAGTCCCTCTGCTATTACGTGTACTTTTCCAGCCAATGAAAATACAATAAGTTCCCTTGTAAGGCGCTTCCATGGCTTTTTCACTTCTAGTTTGAAAAGCCATAACAAACAATTATTGAATTTTAAAGAGTTCGTCATATCTACAGTTAAAATATTCAATTTGGGGTGTCTGGGTGGCTCAGTCGGTTAAGTGTCTGACTCTTTTAAATTTTATTTATTTGTCAGAGAGAGAGAGGGAGAGAGAAACAGAGCAAGCACAAGCAGGGGGAGCGGCAGGCAGAGGGAGAAGCAGGCTCCCCGCAGAGCAAGGAGCCCAATGCGGGACTTGATCCCAATACCCTGGGATCATTACCTGAGCCAAAGGCAGCCACTTAACGGACTGAGCCACTCAGGTGTCCCAAGCGTCTGACTCTTGATCTCAGCTCAGGTCTTGATCTCAGGGTCATGAATTCAAAACCCGCATTGGGCTCCACATGGAGCCTATTTTTAAAAAAATACTCAATTCATTTTTCTTTGTACTCTATGACTGGCCCCAATATGATGCTGCAACGTAGGGGGCACCATATACTATCTGAAAATGCTCTGTTGCATAAAAACGCTAAGGTAATTATTAACATTTATAAAGCACAGGAAAAGATAGCTTTTGCCATATTTTTACTTCTTATTTACAGTTTGCCAGTGTCTTTGGAGTAGCTAATGGTGGCAGGCTCTGTGGGAACAGAAGGAGAAAGCCCACAGCTTTGCTAGTTTGAGGTTGTTGTTCCAGCTGATGTGAGTAGTGGACGAGACATATGTTTAGCAAGGAGATTCTGAAAATGGGAGAGCCATAAGACACTGAGCTCAACTCCACACACACCTAGCTGACTGGAAGAGATTTAAGAGAGCCTGGTAAAAAGTGAAAGCCAGGGGAGACTTGGAACTGGTTGCAAAGTTGAATGCATTCTCCAACCTACACACAGATAGGCAGAAAATGGAAGCTTTACAGGTTGGAGGTGTTAGAGAATAACTTCTGTGCAAATCATCGGCTAACCACCGAGTTACACAGGCATGGGATGACCCCTAGGAGGCCAGCTTAAAAAATTAAAATCAGAGTAAGAAGCTAGCAGAAACATCAGTGACTGCACACTGTGGAGAGATTCCATTGTACAAGTATAGGCTAGTAACAACAAAAAAAAGAAAAACTCAGAAAAACAGAATTGAGTCACTGCAAAATATTATCTAAAAGGTCCAATTTTTAACTAAAATTGCTAGACCTATAAAATACAGGACAGTGTGATCCATGCTCAGGGAATAAAGCAACCAATGCAAACTGTCTCTCATTGGGCCAAGATGTTGAATTTAGCAGAGAGACTTCAAAGCAGCAGTGATAAGTATATGCAAAGAATTAAGAGAAAATATACTGACACTGAGTCAATGAAGAGGGAGTCTCAAAAGAGGAATTAAAACCGTAAAAACTGTAAAAAAAAAAAAAGCAAATGGAAACTCTAGAATTGAAAAATACAAAAATTAAAATAAAAAAATTCACTAGATGGGTTCGATGACAGATTTAAGAGGAAAGAAAAAAGAATCAGTAAACATGAAGATAGATCAAATAAAATTATCCATTCTAAAGAAGAGAGAGAAGAAAGATCTAAGAGAAATAGAGCCTCAGATGTTTGTGGGACAATGTTAATTGTTCCAACATAGGTATAAATGTATAATAAGAGTCCAAGAAGGAGAAAAGAAAGAGTAGCAAATCATCTGAAGAAATAATAACCAGAAACTTCCCAAATCTGTCAAAAAGTATTCACCTAAAGATACAAGAATCTCAATCAACTTTAAGCAGAATAACTACAAAAAGGAGCACATCTAGACATTTAATGATCAAATTGAGGAAAGAAAAGGGCAGAGACCATTTTTTTTTTTTTACTTTTTTTAAAAAAGTAATCTCTACACCCAACATGGGGCTTGAACTCACAACCTCGAGATCAAGAGTTGCATGCTCTATCGACTGAGCCAGTCAGGTGCCCCAAGAGACAGGTTTTTGACAGCAGCAAAACAACTCATTATGTACCAGTGGAAACAAAAGTACACCAATGGCTGACTTCTCATGAGAAACAACAGAGGCCAGAAAGCAGTGGGATGACATATTCAAGATGCAAACAAAACATTGTCAGTGAAGAATGCAATTTCCAGGAAAACCATCCTTAACACTTCTACATCCAGCAAAACTATCCTTCTGAAATGAAGGTGAAATCAAAACATTTCCACATAAGCAAATGTTGAGATGATTCATTGCTAGAAGATCTGCCTAAAGAAATACCAAACAAAATCCTCCATGCCAAAAGAGAATGACATCAGACAGTAACTCAAATCCAACTGTATGTGTGTTTAAAGCAATATTTATAACTGGGTATTACTGAGTTTATATAGATATAATATAGATGTGATAACAGAAGCGCAAAGGAAGGAGGGAGGAAATAGAGCTTTACTGGAGCAAAGTTACTATTTTTTGCCAGAAGTAAGTTGGTGTTAACATAAAATAGATTGTGACAAGGTAAAGATGCAGGTGTATGTTGTTTACAGGAGTCAGGCCTCAACAAACTGATAGAAAATGAACATAAAGGGACAGAAGAAGACATACTGCAAATATACCAATCAGAAGCAAGCTGTTGTACAAATATAAATATCAGACAAGATGGACTTTGAGATGAAGAATTTGATAATGACAAGTAGATTGATGCACAGTAATGAAGAGTCTACCAAAAAGATGTGACAATTATGAACTTGTATGTCCTTTGTGCCTGTTTAGGAAATCTTGCAGTAGCTCTATTCTAAAGCTATTTTTCTGAATTTTCTTCTAATAATTCTGTTTTGTTTTCATAAGTAAGACGTTAATATATGGAGAATTTATTTTTCTAATTTTGAGAAGGAACTGTTGATTACTTTTAATATTTAAAAAACCATTAACATCATCAATTGAATAGTCCAATGTAATGATCCTTTATCATTACACACTGTAATGGACTACACTGCCTTAATGAATCTAACTTTGTGTCTCTTTTGTTTAACTGGCAATGGCATAGATCAGAATATGTTTAAAATATATATTACATTTATTGAGTAGTTGTGTTTTCTCTGTTTTGCTTTTGTTTTATTTTAAAAGTGAATCTGAGACCATTCTCCACTTAAAGGAACCTGAGCTCCTGAGAAAATGACTGATTTTAGGGCTGGGCAGAAAAGGTTCAGGTTGAGCCTGGAACATACTGTTATCTTACAGAAAAGGGTAATGCTCAGAAATAAGGGGCCATGTCAAAAGAACATGGGAGCCAACTTAAACTGGGAGAATAGGCACATCAAATAAATAATAATATTAACAGATAAAACCCCAATGCTGAAAACAATAATTAAAGCCCATGTTAATATAAGTAAATACATCAATTAAACAGAGGAGTATCAGAACAGTTTTCTAATAGTAGAATGCCAACCAACAAATGTAGAGTGAATGATAGAGTTAGACAATCACTATTTAGCAAGTATCAGTAATAATTAATTCAAGCAAAATTAATGGATGCTAAAGCAAGCAGTTGAAACTTTGATGAGGAATAGGATATTTACATGCCTCAAAGAGTCTCCCCACAAAATACTTATTAACTACAAAGGGAAATTGCAAAGGGGAAAATAGTAACTTTATAGTGGAGAAGACTGGCAAACACCACCTTATTCAAGGGATCAAGGTTATCATCATTAGGAATGGAACAAACTGTCTTCTGTGCCTCTTGATATGATGCACTGCAAAGGACACAACATCACTTATCTGCTGATCCTGCCAGAGCTACAAAATCTGAATTTAATCATGAAGGAACATCAGATAAACCTGAGTTGAAGGACCTCCTACAAAATAATTGGCCTATGCTCTTCAAAAATGTCAAGGTCATGAAAGACTAAGAAAGACTGAGGAACTCTCTTAGACTGAAGGAAATTAAAGAGATATTATAATGCAATGTGTACTCCTGGATTGGATCCTTAAAAATTATTTTTCTTTTACTATATGGGATATATTAAGTCAATGAGCAAATGTTTAATACTGTCTGTAGATTAGATAATATTGTCTCACTGTTAATCTTCTGATTTTGATAATCATGTGATAGTTATATAAGAGAATGTCCTTGTTCTTAGGAATTACACACTGAAGTATTCAGAGATAAAAGGGCAGCATGTCTGCAACTTACTCTCTAATATATGTATTAAAGCAAATGTGGCAAATGTTAAAATTTGGGGAATTTGGATGAAGAGCACCCAGGAGTTCTTTGTATAACTTTTAAAACTTTTCTGTGAGTTTGTATTATTGCAAAATGAAAAGTTATCAAAAACTAGTACATTTTCTTCCCTAAAAATCACTGGACTTTTTTTTTTTATGTGAGCCTCAGTTACGTTTTTTTTTAATCACTCTTTGGGACTTTGATAGTGCTTGTTCAATATATATTTTTGGCATCCATCTTGTGCTAGAGTCTAAGGACATAAAGGTAAACTTCCCCACATGAAATTGAGCCTTGCCCATGTGAAGTTTTCAATCTAATAGAGAAAACAGCTATTGTACAAATAATTGCATAAGTGGAGTTATTTTGTGACCCATTCCTGCAACAGCAGATATACCTTACAAAGTTATGTGCAGACCGCACCACATTCCTTCCTTATGAAAGTACAGATGAAATCTCGCTTTTTCTTTCTGAATATCCTTTCTGTCCCACAATAGAGCTACAACCACAGGAAGCCATTGAGAGTCCACCCAGCTGACTGGTTCTTTCACTGTGTGTTTCTGTCGGAGGGATAGGAATTAAAGAGGGAAATGAGGGTGCTTGTTTTTCTGTAAGCTAAAGATCTTTCCATCTTGAAAAGCAATAAAGTCTGCTGTGGAAGCAGGGCACATTTTCAAACCTCCTGTTCATTACAGAGATAGGCATCTAAGGAACTTTGAGCCATGTTCTGGGTGACTTTCTTGAAATTTGAACAAAAAGGAGTTTGTTACAGGGCTCACAAGGGCAATTCTGAAAGCCTCATTAATTCTAATAATAATTTCCAATTAATTCATTCGTCACTTCCTGATATTCTGAAATCATGAGTTTTGAAAGCTGCTACTTTAACCTTAGGTGAAACTTAAAATGTTGTGATTCTAACTGATCCAACCAAAGCTAACCTTTTAGCCATTTATAAAAATGCAAAACAGAAGTCTGGGCTGAGGTCTGAGATGAGTAATTTGCAATAATACTCTTCATTCGTGCAGTCTTTGGAATGAAGCGTCCTGACGCTCCCAGAGGATATTAAGGATCTAGTGATAAATAAAATTAGACCAGGTGCTTCTCCTGGCTAGGGGCCCAAAGCATGATAACAGGGGATATCAATAAGGCCATAATGGGAATGCAACCAAAATTCTCCAGCTACACCTGGCCAGTGTAATTATAGCTGTCTGGCAAGGGAGTGGGGTGGGGGGATGGGGATGTGTGGTGGGGGTGTTGAAAGGCAGAGGTTGTTCTGGAAACTTCCCCTCTGCCATCATTGTCTTTGTTAACTGCCATGGTGCCGAGTGATTCTACCCGCCTGTGTCTGGGGTGCATCTATTCCCTAGAGTGCTGCCTCCTTGCTCAGACCTGGCCCCTGCCATGGCTGTTGCACCCTCAAAACTATTCTGGAAGCAGCTGGTGCTAGCACCCCTTCGCCCCCATCAGCCACCTCACGTAGCTTTTAGCTCTTACATGCCGGCATCACTCCATTTTTAGAAAACTGGACACGGAAATACCTCATCCCACAGACTAATAGATTGAGAAATGAGGTGCAGTTCTATAAAAAGGATTTCCCAGAAAATCCTTCTGAAAACTGAGCTTCTTGATAAGCAGAGACAGATTTACTATGAAGCTGACAAAGCTTAAGCCACAAGGTCCCTCATTTGCAGACATGCTTCCAAGGCCCTGGGAGGATCCCCAACAATGTGTTTATATAGTCATATGTTTTTATAAATTCACAAAAACACAGTATTTTAACGGAAATTGGTTAAGGCTATTGTCTCTTTCCACTGCAATTCCTACCACCTGCTCCCCCCATACTACTTTCCCCTGTGTCAAAAGCAATTTTAGGATCCAGGTAAAGAAAGAATGAGTTGGGCCACCTGGGTGTCTCAGTCGGTTAAGCGTCTGCCTTCGGCTCAGGTCATGATTCCAGGGCCCTGGGATTGAGCTCCACATCGGGCTCCTTGCTCAGCGGGGAGCCTGCTTCTCCCTCTGCCGCTCTCCCTGCTTGTGCGCTCTCTCTCTCTCTGACAAATAAATAAATTAAATCTTTCAACAAAAAGAATGAGTTGGGTCTAACCCATTTAGTCTGGGTTTAATGGGACATTTCATGTGGCTCAAATTCACTTTGGTGTGTAGTTATTTCAAGACATATGCTAGGTTAGGAATGGCTCTCAGGAACATCCCTGCCAACCAGATGCTGATGCCCTCAGACTCATGATGGGAAGAGGCAATGTTCATGAGTACATGAGTAATGGAGCAGAAACACGTCAGAAGAAAGACTTGTTCAAAAGGCTTTCCTCTCACCAAGTGCCTTGGCCTAGTCCAGTCTCTTCCCCAAAAGCCCTGCTCTTTTGTGTGTGGAGTTCTAGAAGCTTCCCACTGCTCAAAGAGGCAGGAAGTTCCTTAGTGTGCAGTGAACACTGCCTCTCCTTCACTGGAGTGCAGTGAAGTCAATGCCACCTCCAAGGTCCAGCTCTCAGCAGATTCTCTGTGCTTAGTGGTATAGACTACCACTAACCCTCTCAAGATTGTAATAGTCCCATTTCTGAAAAACTACATTTTTATAAATGAAATATTTAAATATCTAGGAGGATCTCCATATTGAGAAGGATCTCAGGGAGAATCTTTATGTAAAATGGATACTTGATTCCAAATTATTCTGCTCCAAGGTTTAGAGTTACAAATAATAGCTAATATATTGGGCTCCTGGGTGGCTCAGTCGTTAAGCGTCTGCCTTCGGCTAAGGTCATGATCCCAGGGTCCTGGGATTGAGCCCCACATAGGGCTCCCTCCTCGGCGGGAAGCCTACTCTCCCTCTCCCACTCCCGCTGCTTGTGTTCCTGCTCTCGCTATCTCTGTCTCTGTCAAAAAAAAAAAATCTTAAAAAAAAATAGCTAATATATTTTGGATACTTGTCCTTGTGCCAGGCACTGTGCTAAATATATTTAATGTGCATGATTTAATTTTCATATTAACTCAACGAGGGAGTTCCTATAATTACTCCAGTTTTAGAGATGAATCAGTTGAGGCTTAGTAACTTACTGAGGGCTTCCCAGCCGTGAAGTGGTAGAAGCAACTTTCAAAAATTATATCCTTGAGGCACCTGGGTGGCTCAGTCGGTTAAGTATCTGCCTTCGGCTCAGGTCATGATCCCAGAGTCCTGGGATCGAGCCCTACCTCAAGCTCCCTAATGGGAGCCTGTATATGCTTTCTTGCTCTCTCTCTCTCAAATGAATAAATAAAATCTTAAAAAAAATTTTTTTTAAGTTATGTTCTTTTGAGTTTTAAGGATTGCTTTTTATGTAATTTAATTTTGTTTATTAATTATGTAATATGTATGCATGGTTCTAAAGTCAAATCTGTAAAAACATAGCCTTTATCCTTCTCTCTTCCATGCTATTTTGTCCTTCCCCTTTTTTTGTGGTTTATTCTTCCAAGAATTTATATATATATGTGTACACACACACACATCATTCTTGGGTAAATGGTAACATTCCCTACATACTTTTCTCTACTTTGCTAAATTTAAAGAAAATAAAACCAAATGATGCACTTGAACCTAATAGGGTAGAGTTGAAGGCATAATCATATGAAAATTTCCAAAGTGACTTTAAAACATAGTTACTTGATGACTGCTTTGATTACTTGAATATACACCAGGGAGCCATCTGAGTATTTTGAAAACTGGTAAAGAATCAAAAATGTATCCTGACATTTCTAAAAGAAATTTGCCTCAACTATTCAAATATATGTATTAATTGTACAAACTATTTCTCTTCACACAAGTATTTCAGCTACTATTAAAAGGAATGATAGAGGATCACCACTTTATAATCCCTAATGAATTCTCTATGTAGGCAATGATCATCAACACCCACTAACATCACAAAAGGAGACCATTAGATATAACAAAGCTCACAATGGAAGTACACACTACCACCTATAAAGTAGTTTTGCCAAAAAAAAAAAAAGAGAGAGAGAATTCAAACTTGATTCTCATCAAGCCTCTGTATCTGTTACAGAAACAAGAGAAAAGGGCCCTGTGAAAGGACACGATGGGGATGCAGTCAGCAAACAAGTTGTCAAAAAATATTTTTAGGACTGTAGGGGAACACGTAGCAATTCCTGATGGATATCTGATAAAATTAAGAAGCTATTGCTCATTTTTTAGATGTGCTAATGATATTGTGGGGTTTTTGATTCTTTATGTTTTAGACATACATTCTGAAATGTTTACAGATGAAATATCCTGTCTGGAATGCACTCCAAAAAGAGTTCAGTGGAGTTTCATCTACATCATTCCAAATGGCAGGATTTCCTTCTTTTTTATGACTGAATAATATTTGTTTTTCTTATCCATTCATTGATGGACACTTAGGTTGTTTCCATGTCTTGGCTGTTGTCAACATGCTTGAACATAGGGGTGTATATGATACTGATTTCATTTCCTTCAGATATATACCCAGAAATGAGATTGCTTAATCATATGGTATGTATCTATTTTTATTTTTTTCAGGAACCTCCATACTATTTTCCACAGTGGCTATACCAATTTACATTCCCACCAGTAGTGTACAAGGGTTCTCTTTTCTCCAAATCCTTGCTACCACTTGTTATCTCTTGTCTTTTTGATAATAGCTATTCTAACATCTGCGAGGTGATATCTTGTGCTTTTGATTAGTGATGTTGAGTGCGTTTTCATAAACCTGCCTATTGGCATGTCTTTTTTAGAAAAATGTCTCTTCAGATCCTTTGCTCATTTTTAATTGGATAAAGTAATAATAATAATAATAATAATAATTATTATTATTATTATTATTATTATTCGGGGGGAGTTTGCTATTGAGTTGTATGAGTTCCTTGTATATCTAGATATTAACCCATTTTCAAATACATGATTTACAAATATTTTCTCCCATTTCGTAGGTTGCCTTACATTTTATTGATCGTTTCTTGTGCTCTGCAGGGCTCTTTGATGTAGTCCAACTTGTTTATTGTTGCTTGTGTGTATATTTTAAATTGTATTGAATTTCAGGTGCCTATTAAATACCCAAGTGGGGATATCTAGATAGATACAGAATCTGGAGTTCCAGGAGAGGATAGGGATGGAGATAGAACTTTGGAGTTGTATCTGGATGGCATTTGAGTTATGGGCCAACGGGAGTTAACCTTGAGAATGAGGATAAGTAAAAGAGATGCTGGAATACTGAGCTCTCCGCACTCCGGCATTTAGAGGTTCAGAAGAAGAAGGAGCTAGCACTTGGCCAAATCCAATTCAAAATGATCTTCTATCCCCAGGAAGAGCACTCTAGGAGAAATTGCTTTCTGAGTATGGTACTCATAAACTATGCATTCATAACCACTGTAATAGCCACTGGGGTAGCAGTCATCTTAGCAGGATTGCCTGTTCTGTGTTTATTGGCAACCCCAGTTTGCTTGTGATGAAGTTGAAGCCTAGAGAAGTGAAGCCACTTATTGACCCAAGCTCAAAGATCATGGGAGCTTATTTAGACATCAAAGCCCATTCCCATTTATGGCATGTGGCCATGGAGGTAGTGCCCAGCACAACTTCAAGGGTGCCATTTCCATAGACTACAACAGGAATGGCACCCCCTGGAGGTGTGTAGAACCCAAATGCCCAACTATATGTGGCTGCCTTTGCCCTTTCTTACTCTGTCTTGCTGCCTTGGCATCTTCCCTGCAAAGTTCTGCTACTTTTAACATAAATATCTAAGTCCTTCCAAAGCTTCCTGATAAGAGGTTTATCACAGTGATTAGAAGCTTGAGTGCTGGAGCAAAACAGAAATTTGTTCAAGTCCTAGCTCAGCCTCTTACTAGCTGTAACCCCTTGAAGCTTCAGTTTCTTCATCTATGAAATGAAGAAAATAAGAGCAGACACCTCCAAGGGATATGTAGGCATTAAAAGAAAGAAAGCATTAAGAAAGTTTAGCCTGCTTTACTCAATACTTTTTGTCTGGTATTAACTTATTTTTGCTTTTAACTGCTATTTCCTCAATGTACATGTTGGTTCTCAGGAGAGAATGAAGGTTTTATGGAAAGGATGGGAATTAGATTGGGTTCAAATCCACCAGCAAATTAATGAAAAGGGCACCAGGGAACAGGAACCAGTGTGCAGAATAAAGATACGCAGCTCAGCAAGTGAGAAAATCAATTTGGGTGACTTTGTTTGGATCTGTTACTCTTCCTGTACAGGAAAAAAAAAAAAAAGCTTGTTTTATTTCAATGCATTTGTCACAATTTCGGTTTTGTTTCTATTTAGTTTGTGCACATAAGGAAGTCTAGGGCTGTGTGAAGGGAATTTTGAAAACCTCTGAGATTTAGGCTATTGACCCTGTCATTCCAGTATGGGTCAGGGCATTAGGAATTAAAGGCAGAGTGGCACAAGGGATTGAAATCTATTTACAACCTAGTTACAGCATATCCTGTTTTCCCCTTGCTGTGCTGGGCTGAGTGTCTCATAAAAGATTCTCCCACATATCTGAAAATAAAATGAGATCCTGGCGTGAGAAATTGACATAGCATGTTTGGATTTTATTTTTGTTGAAGGTGCATAATGTTTTCCAGGTTTTTCTGCTCTTCTCCATTCTTTAAAGAAATGAGAGAAAAGAGGCCAGTCTTTAAAAGGGGGAGAGGTTCTGGCCAAGAGCCCAGGATCATACTTCTGGTCTCAGAAGGAAATGTTAAGATGGGCTGAGTTTTAAAAATGAAGGCAGGGGAAAAAAATTTTGTGTTCTGGAGTCTGACATCATCCTCTGTGGCCTCCACCCCAACCTCAAACAACTATGCAAAAATTTTTTAAGGATTTTATTTTATTTTATTTTATTTATTTTTTTTTTTATTTTTTTTTTTAAGATTTTATTTATTTATTCATGAGAGACAGAGAGAGAGAGGCAGAGGGAGAAGCAGGCTCCCAAAGAGCAGGGAGCCTGATGTGGGACTCGATCCCAGGACCCTGGGATCATGACCTGAGCCGAAGGCAGACGCTTAACCATCTGAGCCACCCAGGCGCCCAAGGATTTTATTTTTAAGTAATCTCTACACCCAACGTGGGGCTTGAACCCACAACCCCAGGATCAAGAGTCACACGCTCTACGGACCCAGCCAGCCAGGTGCTCCACAACTATGCAATAATTTAATGTTGGAAAATTTACTTGCAAATATTTATTCGGTTCACTTATTTTTAAAGACCTTAATATGTTGTGAGGGATACGGCAGGATCATCCCACTCCTGCCACCTCCATGCCTACTTCATTCTACAGAAACAGGAGTAAAGGGGGACTTCCTTGGTCACCTTCAAGAATGTGTAAGGCCAGTCCTTTCAAGAGAGGGAATACTAAACAAATGAATAGAAAAGCATACAAGCAAGCAAACAAACAAAAAAAATAAGCAACTTAGATCCCTTTAATCATACTCTCAGCAGAGGGTTTAGTAATCTCAGTATTTAACTGCTCCCCCCTCCCCCATTCTTATCTTTAGGGAAGTTTTGGAAACATTGTAATTCAATACCCTCATTTTTCAGAGGGCAGATTGAGATGCTTGCAGGGAAAGTGATTTGTCAAAGTCACCCAGCTGGAGGAGAGCAGTTAATATTCCTGAAGGACACATACCCTACCATTACTACCCATGAACCCACCCACATATGGATAACCATATGTATTTCTTTAACATGGTTTTGTACTGGCCCAATGGGTTCATAGACAAAGATTATATACATAAATATTTATGGGTCTCTTATGGCTAGTTCCATGGTAAGGAAGAACTTTTTAATACATCGTACTTCTGTTTAGCTTTATGATCTCAGAAAGGTCTTTATTATAGCAAAATGTGTCTTCAGAACTTGGCTTTATTGAGAGACATAAGACTTTAAAATGCAAACATACCTTCTTGTACAAAGAGCCCTAATGAGTCAAAAGGCCTGTTTACAGAAAAACTAACATTTACAATTGAAAGCAAGATGAAAGCATGATACAAGGATTATTTCCCTTTACCTTGGACATTGGCCAGAGTTTATTCACTTCCGTATACTCTTACATTAGATCAGTGTGTCATGAGGAACATTGTTCTGGAGATATTAATAGATGTGCTGCCAACAAAGATTTTTTTTTTCTGATCAAAGTTTGAGAAATGCTGCATTAAGCTACCGTGTCTTTGAAATATAGAAAGCACATTAGCCTGCTGCCATTGGTCCTAATGGCAGAGTAAGAAATAGAATACAAACCATGGCACATATTGATGAAAAAATGAGTAGGAGTGCACCAGGTTCAGAGTGAAGTAAGGGAGAGCATGGCTTATTTTTTTTTTAATCAGATACCACATGACACATTATAATTTCTGTTTTGTCTGGGTTGCTAGAAAACTTAGCTCTAAATTAATGCTTGATGGAATTACTATTTTATCCCAGGTTCTAGTCTCAATTATTGGCTCCCTTCTTAGAGACCTTTTTTATTTTTGGCATCCTATCATACATGTGTTTTCACTGGCAATAGCTTCAAACTATTGTAGGAGGTATAACAGATTGGTGTATGAGTTCTGGAGTTGGACACACTGTGGGTAAGTCGCTGATTTTGGGGCAATCACTCATTTGCTCTGTGTCTTTAGTTTCCTCATCTGTTTAGGGAATGCTGAGAGTATTAAGTAAAGCAATGCTTAGAAAGTACTTGGCAGGGGTGCCTGGGTGGCACAGTGGTTTGGGTGTTGGACTCTTGGTTTCATCTTGGGTCATGGCCTCGGGGTCATGAGATCAGGCTCCATGTTGGGCTCCATGCTCAGAGCAGAGTCTGCTTAGGTTTCTTTCTCCTTCTCCCCCTTCCTCCCACTCTCTCAAATGAATAAATAAATCTTTTTTAAAAAGTGCTTTGCAGAGTGCCTAGGACATAGTAAGCATGGGTGTTAATTGTACATACCAACAAAAATTAGGCAGTATGATACAAATTATGAGTACCTTGAATAAATACTTTGTATGCATATTGTGATAAAACCATTTTATCATTTCAGTCTATCATCCCAGAATTGTTCCTGATATTTAAATAATGCTTACAGTGTGCTAGGTACTTTTGGGGAATGTTTTACATGTTAACTTATACAACCATACGTTTCTGATGTTCATTGATGGAAATGTTGTGATCCGTGCACCAACCCTGTGAGGCAGGACTGTCATTTTCTCTATTTTACAGATGAGACAAACAGTTGAGGGACAGAGGTTAACTTACATGCTCAAGTTCATAAAGATAGCACTCCACCTCCAGAATGGTTTAACCATGGTGCATTCTGCTTCCAGCCAGTATTTGTTGAGCACTGACTATGTGCCAGGCTCTGTGACGAGGGCATTACCTGTAGGATCTCATCAGGTCCTTCCAACAACCAGGTGGTGTTGGAAGGTGCCATTTGAAAAACCAAACCCAGAAACATTGGCTCTAATGTAAGATCAAATATGAAACCATCTGCAAATGAAAAGTATAGGCAAGATTTATACATTATTTCCTCTCTGACCATGGAGATTATTTATTAATGGAATTCATGGTTGAGGAATAGAAGATCTTGTGTGAAAAGGGACCAAAATAATGAACAAAGTTACAAAAGGCCTTATACATATTCATCTTTGCTAAAATTAAACCAGTAAAGACATTACACTCAATGGACTAGCCATTGCATTTCTCATTCTTGGTTACTAACAACCCAGATGGCTGTATGTCTCACAACCCAGTTGTAGGAACACCATGGCAGCTGCAACAAGACTTGGAATGATTTGCCCTTCAGGTTCATTCAGTGTGGAATTTTTGGCAATGTGGAAAAATATATAAATATATGTGAGAGGCCTAGAATTTCTCTTAAGGGCAAACTGGTCTCCGTAAAGGGATTGCTACATCAATGGGAGCTGTGGGGTCCACATCCATGAGCTGATGAGTGAAGCACTTGGCAACATTGATATATCTCCTGAAAGTGAAAATACTTCCAAGGGAAAGAAACAGGAAACGTTCTTTCTGCTCTGGGATCACTTTTCAGGTTTAGGATGCCGTGACGTGAATCCAGCTAAACCTAAGTGCCCAGGACAAACTATTTTGCTAGTATTATCCACAGGCCATACTTTCTTTGAAGTATAGGCCACTTGAAAATTTTCCAAGACAACCTCAGTGTTTTTTGTGATTTACTAATCAGAGACATGAATGATTAATGCCTTAGTGCAGCGGCTCGGTTGCTGGTAAAGCCAGGCATTTTAATGTGTCATTAAATTGAATTACTAAATTACATATTTATGTATATGTAAATGAATATGTGTATATGTATATATATCTATAAATGTTTATAGGTATAGGTATAGGTATATATGTAAATTTTTATATGTATATGTACGTCTGTATATGCAAATATATATATGTATGTATATATATAAATTAGACTTTATTCCAGCTTTATTAAGATATAATTGACATATAATATTGTATAAGTTTAAGGGATACAGTGTGATGATCTGATATACATATAGATTGCAAAGTGATTACCATAATATATGTATCTCCAGAATGGAACTCTTGCTTTCCACCCCTAATTCTCTTATCCCAGTCTTCCCCAACTCTGTAAAAGACATCATCATTCGCCCAGCTGCTCAGATCAAAAGCAAATCCTTTTGACTCTGATCTTCAATATTTATCCTTACTGTGACCTATTCTCCCTACTTTCACTTGCTGCTTTTGCATGGGTGTGTGTGTTGATGGGTTTCATGAGTTATATATATTTGTTATTCACCCAGAGAAATTGTTTTTAGTATGTGGGATCCATTTTTCCTTTTATAACAGCATCTTCAGGGGTGGGCCCTGAATACCAAATTGCTTTTATTGCTCTCATTCTCAAACTAATAGAAACACTTAAATCTTAGTCTTATCTTGGCCCCAGGCATCTTAAAGGAGTTTGTCTTTTCTCATGCCTTCTACTTCCTCCCGAGCCACTCACTATTCCACCCTCTGTATTCTCACCCACACAACACCTTATTGACACTGCTCTTGATAAGGCCACCAATTGTTGATAAGGCCTCCTAATTGTTGAATCACAAGGATTATCTCTAGGGGCGCCTGGATGGCTCAGTCATTGAGTGCCTGCCTTCAGCTCAGGTCATGATCCCAGAGTCCTGGGATCGCCCTACATCGGGCTCCCTGCTCTGCGGGAAGCCTGCTTCTCCCTCTCCCACTCCCCCTGCTTGTGTTCCCTCTCTCGCTGTGTCTCTCTCTGTCAAATAAATAAATAAAATCTTTTTAAAAAAAAAAGGATTATTTCTAGACCTAACTGTGCTGGACTGCCCATTGTTAATTGCTCATCTTTCCTTCCACTCTGGATTCCGTGACCCGTTTCACCCTGCATTTCTTCCATCGCTGGGCCAATGGGTATCAGACTTGTTTGGTGTCTCTCCTTGCAGACTCCACCCTTAATCCTCCTCTCTTCTCATTCTACAATGGTTCTTAAGCTTCTTTTTTTCAAGGATACCTTTGGAAAGACGCTAAAAGCTATGAGACACTATTCCCTGAAAGAAAAATGCCTATATTCATGGACACACAATATTTTAAGTAATTTCAAGAGCTTCTCTCATACCCTGAAGCTAAATTGGACCCTCTGCTCTACTTTCTCAATGTGGGGGATGACAACCGCTCCCCAGGCTTTAAGTGTCACTCTAGGAGTGGAAAGGAGAGGCAAGGGAAGGGGAGGAAAGGGGAGGGGAGGGGAGGAGAAGGGAAAAGGGAAGGGAGGGGAAAGGGACAGGGGAAAGGGGGAAGGGAAGGAAAGGAAAGGGGACAGGGGAAAGGGAAGGGGAAGGGAAACCTGTTCTTCCTCTCCCTCCTATGGCAGCTTCACAAGTTCCCGGTCTTCTGTAGTCTTCTATTTGGTCTGCCTGTCTCCTACATTGACCTTTTCAAATTAATTCTCTCCACTGCAGCTTCATTTACCTTTACCAACACCTTACATTGCTTAAGGCAGTACTTCCCCAAGTGTGTTTTTAAGAATACAAGTCTGTGTGATATAATTGGTATTACATGAACAAAAAAGTTTTTATGGTCAATTGAGTTGGGGAAAAGAGCAAAAATTAGTTAGGTTTAATTACCTCTCAGAGTCATTAATATGCTAAAACACATTTTGGAGTTCAAACTGGAGGTATGAAATAAAGCATTTGTCAAACATTTTGGCAATAAAAGCCTAGTGTTCTTTGGAATGTACTTTGGATATGGCTAGTCTCTGAGCTGAAATTTAATTTCTTTGTCTATCTTTCCTTCAAATTTCTAGCTGCTCTTCTTGTAGATAATGGGAGGACAGCAGGAGGTACTCTAAATTCAGAAAGACCAAGGTTTACATTTCAGCACAAGACTTGGTTAAATTACTTAATCTCTCAGAACATGTGCTTGCTGGTCTCCATTTGCCCCTCAGGAAGCTGAGCTCTATAGACTGCATCATCCAGACATCCCTGCTCCCTGGCATCCAGTTGGGTTTGGCCAATGGAAAGTGGTGGTGGAAAAACCACTGGGTAGGAGCAGCGGGAGAAGAGAGGGGAGGGTGATAACTCCCCTCATCCCCCACCTCCCTGCCCTGTCGTACTGCACTGTTTTGACCCTCTTTCAGCTTCAGCTCTCATGTTCCAAACAACTCCTCCCTCTTTCCCTTTAGACCTAGGGGTGATAATGGCTCCTAGCTGTTGCTAATCCCTCAAGACTTCATTATCTCTTATTACTTCCCTTACCTCTGTTCATACCTCTGTAAATAGTCCATTCCTTAAACTCTCTTCAGTCAACCCCCCTGAGTATGCCATCTGTTTCTTGCTGGATCCCTGACAATATAGAACTTTGGTCTCCTTACAAAATGGGGATAGTAACACCCACATCATGGGGCTATTAAGAAAATTCAGTGAAATTACACTGAGTATGCAAAGCACACAGCACAATACCTGGCACAGCAGTGCTCACTAAACAAGAGATGACTTCCCTGGTTCTGTTCCTTTCTGCCTGTCCTCCAAATACAGGGATCTTCCTGCTCCCTTGCCAGTGACCCAGGCTGAGGTGTGGGTAGCAGGAAATAATGCTGGGCTCCAGTCTGAAGATACAAAGCTGCTACAAGGAGTCAGACTCCAGTCAGTGGTCATAGAATGGGGTTGACCTGCAGGTTCCATTACAGGACCCTGGAACAGAGAATCCCAACAAGGACTGGAACAGTAAGGGTCAGGGTGTCTCTGTGCTTAGCATTCCTCTTGGAAGAAAGCTATCTCTGTACTGGGCCCAGATGGTCTGTGCCCCCACACTGGCTAATTGTTCCCCAAAGAGGAAATCTTTCCAGTTCCAAATCTATTCCTTGTACCCAATAAAGTGATCAAGTGGCCTGAAATGGGGAGGGAGGGAGTGCTGTTTGGAAGGGGAAGTCACTTGAACTAGGTTTCCAGGACATTTCCCAACAGGCATAAATTGGAGAAATTTTATTTTATTTAATTAATTAATTTATTTATAATTTTATTTATTTGAGAGAGAGAGAGAGTGAGAGAGAGAGCACAAGAGGGGGTAGGGTCAGAGGAAGAAGCAGACTCCCTGCCACGCAGGAAGCCCAATGCAGGACTCAATCCCGGTACTCCAGGATCATGACCTGAGCTGAAGGCAGTCACTTAACCAACTGAGCCACCCAGGCACCCAATTGGAGAAATTTTAAAAGAGTGTTGATAGAAATAATGGAGAATATTTAGTGAGTCTGCAGGTGGGTGAACTGTTTGTTGGTAATCAGTTGAAATTTATTCACACTGAGACCTCATAAAGGAAATTCGTGTATTAGGTATGCTGAACAAGACAAACCTAACTTGTGACATGTAATCAGAATGTAAGTTCATTTGGTTTTCTATCATCCCTTTAAATGGATTCAGTTGGAGAAATTCTTCTCATATCTCTTGAAAACTCAGGGAGTTTTTTGATCACTCTTAAAGCCAGTCAGACACAGTCTAATTCAGAAATAAAGCTACCTGGTTCATTATGCAACACTTCTAACTTTACTCAATGGCAAGTCTTCCCTCCACCCCAGGAGCTGTCTAGTAAAGAAATTCCCTACCAAGACTCTAATACAGAGGTGCCAGCTACAAGAGCCCTCCCAACAACTTGGGGCCATAGAAATTTGAAATACAAAATTTCCCCTAGCTCAGAGAGCACCCACGTTGGTCTACCACAAGACCATATTACTAGGAGGAATGGCTCTAATGCCAGAGTGAGGACACAAAACAAAAGCCGAGCAAGGGCAGGAGATAGGATTCTGCATGAAGGGTGAGCAAGGAAGGTCGCCTGGCCCTCTTCCCCTGGGGCTCTCTGTGCCTTCCCAAGGTGGAACCATGGGCCCTGGGGACCCTAAGGCTCTCCAGGGGATGAGAATGATCTAGCTTGGATAGGACAGGATGCCCTGATTTCAAGCAGTCCACCAGTAGGAGAATGAGGTTTTTAACTCTGGACAACCCATAGTAAATACAAATTTAGGGTGTGAAGTATAAAAAGGTGAGGGTGTCACAAGGTAGCTGCCAAATTAGATGCCTCTGTCCTCCAGGCCACTCTTCAGGACTCTCTATGGTATGCTGAACAGACTGAGGCAAAGCTCCAAAAGTTTATTTGGAGAACTGCAGATCTGCAGAGATGGTGAAATTGCTAGTCTAAGCAAATCTCCCTGGGTCAAGTGAGGACACAGGTAGGTCATAATGGCATCCAAATACCTGGGCTGGAGCTATTTGGGAGGACAGACTATGAAGGCAACCCTGGGCCAAGGTGACCTGAGTATTTTTTCTAGACCTGGGGTCAGAGAGCAGTGGTTGCAGCTCCTCCATTCACCCTCTTCAACTCCCACCACCAGATCTACCTGGAGCCTCTAGTGTGGCAGGCAGATGTCCATGTTTTAATCCACTAGACCTGTGAATGTGTTACCTCACATAACAAAAGGCAGTTTGCAGATGTGATTAAATTAAGGATCTCGAGTTGGGGAGATTATCCTGGATTATCCAGGTGAGTGGATCCACTGTGATCACATGGGTCCTTATAAGAGGAAGGCAGGAATGTCAGAATCAGAGAAGGAAATGTGACAATGGAAGCAGAGATCAAAGTGATACAATTGCTGGCTTTGAAGATGAATGGGGGCCATAAACCAAGAAACCTGGGTAGCCTCTAGAAGCTGGAAAGACAAGGATTCTCACCTGCAGCCTCCAGAAGGAATGAAGCCCTGATGACACCTTGACTTTAGCCTTGTGAAAGTGATTTCAGACTTTTGACCTCCAGAACTGTAAGATAATCAATTTGAATTGTTTTAAGCCACTACTTTTTTAGTAAATTGTTATAGCAGCAACGTCAGAAACTACTACATTGTGGTAAGAGAATATTGAAATGATTATTTCAAGGGGCGCCTGGGTGGCTCAGTCGGTTAAGCATCACCTTCGGCTCAGGTCATGATCCCATGTCTCTCTCTGTCAAATTAATAAATAAAATCTTTAAAAAAAAAAAAAAAAGAAAGAAATTATTCTTTCAAGCTCCTAAAATCCAAGTAAAAAAAAATCCTGATGAGACAGCAGCACCCCAACCCCTGTTCAATGATAACCATTTTAGTATGGGAGATCTCACTCTCAAATCTGGAAGTTCCAGGTCTGTTCATTCACATCTGGACTTTTGTTACTATCAGGGACATCATAGTGTGTCTCAGTGATAGGCATATCTCTCTTTATGGGCTGATACCCAGCTCTGGAGCAGATGTGTTTCTGGTATGAGGAAGGGTCCCCTTTTGGAGAGAAATCCCCAGGCTTCTCCCTCACCAGTGGTGGCATTAGTTAAATGATTGTGGTGACTCATAGAGTGGTGGTAGGAATAAATGGCCAGTCTACATAATTTCTATATAAGAAACATCAACAAGTTCTAAATTATATATTCAAGTATTCCTGGAGGAAGAGATTAGAATATGGAAATACTAAAAATAAAAATATATTCCAGCCTAACATTAATACTCAATGTTAACATTATTAGAACTATATATTGTTCCAAGTTGAACAATGCAGTGTGTTATGATTACTTTTTTGTACAGCTTTTTGTTTTCTGTCAAGTTAGTAATTGCCTTGTTTTTTTTAAAGATTTTATTTATTTTTTACTATTTATTTGAGAGACAGAGATAGTGACAGAGAAAGCGAGAGAGAGCACGAGTGGGGAGCAGAGGGAGAAGCAGGCTCCCTGCTGAGCAGGGAGGCCAACACGGGGCTCTATCCCAGGACTCTGGGATCATGACCTGAACCGAAAGTAGATGCTTAACTGAGTGAGCCACACAGGCACCCCAGTAATTGCCTTGGTTTTGTTTTCTGAGTTTTTTAGATACCATCAATATGTCATATACAAACTTTGAGACTGAAGTATAAATCTCTTCTCAAGATGGTTAAACAAATGAGGCAATTTATGTGCTTTATGTTTTCTTCGTAACATTGCTCCTGAATCTCTCTGTCCTCCTAGTCACCTGTGGACTGATTCCTTTCTAGGCTTACCACAAGAGCTCTTATGCTGGATTAGCTCTACTTTGGGGTTAGGAATCCTAGACTGACCAAGAGGTGCCCTCAAGGAAATTGCCTTGGGGTATGTGCTGGTTCTGATTTTTTCCTGACAAGAATTTATAGCCTCAATTTCATACAGGAAACATTCTCAATCATATTGTATTTAATGCCAACCCCTGATCAACCCCCAGTATTTTTTAACTGATAGTGAGTCAAGTAGATCTGGTAAACAAAGATGATTGGCAAGATCTCAAGGTGGAGTTAAGTGAACAAAGACCTGATAAGAAGCTGTTAATGGTGCCCTGACAGTAGGCCTGGCCCCTATTATATATAAGGGGGTTCCAGCCCACACCAGTCCCTGGCCAATCACCCAAAAGGGGCAAGTGTAGTGAGCACTTTGGCCCAAGAAGGGAGCCACAGTATCAACTGCATTCCTGAGGCCAGATTAAAAAATGGGACTATGGGGGTGCCTGGGTGGCTCAGTCGGTTAAGCGGCTGCCTTTGGCTCAGGTCATGATCCCAGGGTCCTGGGATCGAGCCCCGCATCAGGCTCCTTGCTCAGCAAGAGCCTGCTTCTCCCTCTTTCTCTGCCTGCCGCTTTGCCTACTTGTGCTCTCTCTCTGTCTGTCAAATAAATAAATAAAATCTTAAAAAAAAAAATGGGACTATGGATTAAAAATGATGATGTCATGTTGGATAATTGTGATAGAACATGTGTTCTCAAATGGGGGTGACAAAATCTTAGATGTTATAATGGTTCATGGTTCTCCAAAAGGCACAGTACATAAACAGATACATAGTACATTTATGATAAAATTTTATGGAGAGAAGAGTGATTTGAAAAATTTATCAAAAAAGATTCTTTAGAAGGGCAATAGCAAAAACAAAAAGATTGAGGAAATACTGTTCTAGAGAAAGTTGGTTTTGATTACTGGTGTCCTCATAATATATTTTTTAATATATTTTATTTGATAATTAATATTTGAGTCAGATGGAAAAGTGGATTGTTTTCTATTGTGTTCATGATTAGAAAAATAATTCCTACAAAACCAGTCTCCTTTCAGGACCCTTCAATAGTCATGGCCCAGGAAGTGGAGGTAAAAACCAGGTACCCTAGGGTTACCTATTAGTAATTGTCTAGATCTATAAAAACCAGAGACAAAGGGAAAAATTTGTATATGAATTTAATCTGGCCATAAGATAAGGGGTGAGCTGTACTTGCTTCCAGGACCAACTTGGTGAGACTCACTGTATTTTTTTTTTTAATCTTTTTAAAAATTCCTTATTTAAATGCAATTTAGTTAACATATACTGTATTATTAGTTTCAGGGGTAGAATTTAGTGATTCATCAGTTGCCTATAACAGCCGGCACTTATTACATCAAGTGCCCTCCTTAATACCCATCACCCAATTATCCCCTTCCTCCCAACCACCTCCCCTCCAGCAACCCTCAGTTTGTTTCCTAGAGTTCAGCATCTCCTGTGGTTTGCCTCTCTTTCTATTTTCATCCTATTTTATTTTTCTGAGACTCATTATATTCTTAGCAGTTGCCTGGAACAACCTCTTAGTGCTAATGAATGGATTCCTTCCATTATAAGTTGTGTATTCTGTGAGTGTGCCCTGAGGACCCTAATAATCAACTATACTGCCACTTTAAAAAATATTATAATAAAAATTGACTGAGAATAATTGCACATAATCAGCTGTCAAAGGCAAAGTTGGGAGCCCTGGGGTAAAACATTGGGTAGCTTGAATCCATTACTTGTTAGAAGAAAGAGATCAAGGTGTGATCAAACCATGAGATCAGCAAACTTTGTCTGTCAAGGTCCAGATAGTAAGTATTTTAAGCTTTGTGGGACAGTTGGTCTCTGTCATAACTGCTCAGTTTAGCGTTTGTAGTGCAAAAGAAGCAATAGACAATTCATGGATGAATGAATATAGTTGTGTTCCAAAAAAACTTTATAAAAACAGGCAGCTGGCAAATTTGGCCCGCAGGTCATAGTTTCTCAACCCTTGTTCAACCATATTATTTACCACTTACAACCATGGAATTTACTTTCTTTAAAAGGGTATATATCTCATTTATGGATGTCCTGGTATTTTTCCTGGTGAAAATTGAACAGAACTGGAAACTGGAAGCTCCAGCTGAAGGCCCCTTATGATGCTAAGATTTCTTTTTTTTTTTTAAAGATTTTATTTATTTATTTGACAGAGAGAGACACAGTGAGAGAGGGAACACAAGCAGGGGGAAAGGGAGAGGGAGAAGCAGGCTTCCCACTGAGCAGGGAGCCCGATGTGGGGCTCGATCCCAGGACCCTGGGATCACGACCTGAGCCGAAGGCAGACGCTTAACGACTGAGCCACCCAGGTGCCCCGATGCTAAGATTTCTTAGCCAAAAGCCCACTTTGGAGTACCATTCTGGTGGCACACATAGGGTGGGTGGTAAGTTTATTCTTAGAGCGCTGTACCCTCATGGGTCTTGATAGCTGACTCATGGATGAATGATGGCTACTCCAGTTGTTCCTGCCCAAGCTCACCTATGGACTGTGGAAAACTGTTCACAGTGCCAGATGGGATTAATCTCAGGAGTTTGGAAAGGTTTTGGTGGGAAACTATATACCTTGTTTTATGATAGAATCCTTATGAAATCATGTGCCTATGTGATTGCTGTATCCCCCACCCTCACAATGACACTACTTTTCAGCAGGGTCTAAAGTAGAACAAGAGTGTAATGACTGGAACCCCATAGCCTTCTGGAGAGTGTTGCTTTTGGAATGAACAAAGGGTAGGCTCACAGGTCACCTCAGTCCATTCCACATGCTACAGAAGAGTCCTAAGAAAGACTTGTATTGGGTCAATGAGTAGTGTGTATAAGTCTACCTATATGAACTGTGATAGAACATAGAGCCAGAATGTTTTATAGGGAAGCTATGTAACTATAAAGTGAACTTTGAAAGGACAGTAGAAATTTATTTTGTAAACCTGGAATGCTAAGAGCTGATACATGAAGACCAGCCCCTGAGGAAGATATTGTTTTAAAAAAATGACCCTCCCACCACCTTTGGGTCCACCCTAGATGACAGTATGAAATTTGATTTTGAATTTAGATGAGTCTAAGTTGATTGACCAATTCCAAAAATTAAGTGAGTACACCATGGGATCCTATACTCACAAGGCAACATTTACATCCCATAGGAAAACATAAAGCCTCTGAAATATGTCCAGTGACTGATATGGGGGCTCCCCATGGTTTATTATCAAACCCATAGAGAGAATTAATGTAAGGTGGATTGTGCTTCAGTGAAGATGAATCCAAACAATGTCATTGTAAGTCCTAAAGATTTCCACAAATACAGATGGTAAGTGATTATGTCATTAACCTTACATCATGTGGGTTTGTGTGTTTTTCTCCTCATTGCTATACCCTTGTGCCTCCTGGCAGATAATATTGGGAGAATTTTTTTATTTTTTATTTTTTAATGTTTTTTAAAGATTTTTTAAATTTATTTTTGTGACCTGGGGCGGGGGTGGGGGGGAGAGGGAGCAGGGAGTCTGATGTGGGACTCATCCCAGGACCTTGGGATCATGACCTGAGCTGAGGGCAGATGGTTAACCAACTGAGCCACCCAAGCACCCGGGAGAATTTTTTTAAAGTCTATTAGTATAAATTTATTTAGGGTATGTCTAGTTCCTCTGTTAATATCTAATGCTTTATTCATTCATTTAAAAAATCTCTTTAAAAGAATACATACAAAATTTTAAAAATCTCTTTTGAGCATCGTTATGGCTGAATTATGTCTCCCTCCGCCCAAAATGCATATGTCAAAGTCCTAACCCTCAGTACCTCAGAATGTGACTATAGGGTAATTAAGGTAAATGAGGTCATTAGGGGAGGCTCTAACCCAAGCTGACTGGTGCCCTTATAAGAAGAGATTAGTAGAACACAGACAAAGAAGTAAGATGCCAGATGCATGCATACAAGAAAGACCATGTGAGGCCACGCAAGAAGGCCACCATCCGCAAGCAGGCCACCATCCGCAAGCCAAGGAGAATGACCTCCGGAGAAACCAAACCGGCCACATCAGAGGTATGCCTTTTGGTGGGAGGAGAGGAGGCTTCAAGGTCCACACATAGGCCCTTCTCTCTGGCAAATAACATATTCCATTCCTGTATCTATCACTGCATGTGTCAGCTTATTTGAATATCCTTGAGGCTGTGTTTTGGGGAGGAGAGGACAGGAAAGCATGTCTCATTTATATTTGTATCCCAGCCCCTGAAACAGCCTAGCACAGAGCTGGCTCTCAACCAACGAAGGGTCATGAAAGTCAGGCTCAGGACTCAGAACTGTATTTTTTTTTTCAAGATTTTATTTATTTATTTGACAGAGAAAGAGAGAGAGAGCAAGAACAAGCAGGGTGAGCAGCAGGCAGAGGGAGAAGCAGGCTTCCCGCGGAGCAGGAAGCCCGACATGGGGCTCGATCCCAGGACCCTGGGATCATGACCTGAGCCGAAGACACTTAACCTACTGAGCCACCCAGGCGCCCCTCAGAACTGTATTCTTAAGCAACTAGAGTTTTGGTAAAAGCTCCTTATAGTCCTCAGATCTGAAGCCAGGGGTGACCCAGAGTCTGGGTGGGGACTGAGTGAGATAAAGAATGGGTTTTAAGTGGTCCCAGCTGGGCAACTCTCATTTTACTTGATTAATGCTTTTTAGCAGAGCCTGAAAAGAGAAGCTCACAGCTCTCATGCTCAGATTATTGCAAATTCTACATGCACAGGATCTGTAAGTGTCAAGCCCTCTTAAATTTTGTGCTGTGAGCCAGATTGATGAGAATAATTCGTCTTTCCTTCGCATCCCCCCTGCCTCTGCCCCCAGTGTAGCCTTGACTCCATCACCTGGGTGGAGCGGGAGCCTCTGAAAGGCTGGGCTTCCCTGGAGTGCTCACAGCTGAGGTCACCGGGTCAGTGTGCATATTTTCTGCAGAGAGAACGGCAGGTGAGTTCACCAGTGACGGTGTCCGTACATGCAGCCCTGTGGGCAGTCAGAAACACAGGCCCCACCGTGCAGCCTTCAAGAATTAACTGGTAAGATCTGATGTCAGTAAAACTAAATGGGCCTGGCGGCTGAGCACTGATGTGTGTGGGAAGGTCAGGCGGGCTTTCCCGTGCTGGCCCCATGGGGGACGCTCCTCTGCTTTTGGCCCCAGAGGCGGATCTACCAGCAGATGAGACCAGGAATAAACCCTGGATTTAACAAAGTGGATTTCAGAGGTTTCAGGGGTGACGTGGGACAAAGCCTGAATGGAGTGGGTTTGGAGGAGAACGGGAGGTGAGGGAACTGGGGACAGTGCAAAATGACTACTTTTTGAAGGATTTGGATGAAAGAATGAGTAAAGAAATGGGACGGCAGTTGGGGCGGGGGTGGGGGTAGGGAGGATTGGGCTCAAGAGAAGATGGCACAGTTGTGAGTTTGGGGAGAGCACAGGGGGCAGAACTGACTGACAACGTCAGGGATGGACGGAAGGAGTGCAGTTGAGCGGTTGTGGGGGGAAATATTAGAGAGCTGCCCTGCACAACTGAGGTGATGAAGGGTTCAGACGCAATCTTGAACACAGCGAGGTCAGACCTCTCAGTGGGATGATCTCACGACCAGCGTGAGTGCTTCTGCTTAAATTATGCTGAGCAGGCTTCTCATGCGGGGTTGGGGAGACCGTGAGCCTGAGAGCCGCGCCCTGTGGACCGCAGAGTAGCGAGGCTCGAACACCCAGGTCCCCAAGGACGCGTGCATCAGGGCCACTGTGTCAGCTCCGGGCTGTCCTATCTCAGGACTTCCACTGAGGAGAGGAAAATCGCCTCCCTCACTTAGGTGACTGCTATTTTGGGTCTCAGTTCTTTGCAGGTGAAGCTAATTCCAATATAAACAGTAATAAAAAATAAGCCAGTGTAGCAAAATGTCATTAAATAAAATAGAATTTGAGGCTGAAAGTAATAAGTAGTGAGAAAGAAGGGCAGTTCCTAAATAATAAAAGGAACAATCCTCTTCTCCCCAAATTGTGGCCTTAAATGCACTTTATAACGTAGTGTTATATAAATATGTATATATATTGAAATAGACTTCATTTTTCAGGGCAGTTTTAAGTTCACAGAAAAACTGAATGGCAGCTCTACAGTTTTCCCATATACCCTCTGCCCTACACAGGTACAGCCTGCCCCATTATCAACATCCCCTGCCAAACTGGTGCATTTTTTGCATTTTCTCCAACCAGTGAACCTACACTGACAGATCATTATCACCCAGAGTCCATCGTGTACGTTAGGGTTCATTTTTGGTGTTGTACATTCTGTGGGTTTGGACTAAGTATAATGACATGTGTCCACCGTTATGGTATCATGCAGGGTAGTTTCACTGCCCTAAAAATCCTCTGTGCTCCACCTGTTCGTCTTTCGTTCCTCTCTAACCTCTGGCAACCAGTGATCTTTTTACTGTTTCCATAGTTTTGCTTTTTCCGGAATATAGTTAGAATCGTGCAGTATGTAGGATTTTCAGATTGGTTTCTTTGACTTTGTAACACACACTCAAGTTTGCTTGATGTCTTTTCATGGCATGGTAGCTCCTTTCTCTTTAATGATGAATAATTTTCCACTGACTGGATGTGCCACAGTTTGTTCATTCACCTACTGAAGGACATCTTTGGTTGCTTCCAAGTTTTGGCAATTGTGTGCAGGTTTTGGGGTGGACGTAAATTTTCAGCTCCTTTGGGTAAATACTAAGGAGCATGGCCACTGGGTTGTATGGTAGGAGTATGTTTGTAAAAAACCACCAAACTGTCTTCTAAAGGGAATATGCCGTTGTGCATTCCTACCAGCAATGAATGTGAGTTCCTCTTCCTCCACATCCTCACCAGCATTTTGGTGTTCCCACTGTTCTGGACTTGGGCTGTTGTAACAGGTATGCAGAGATATCCCATTGTTGTTTTAATTTGCATTTCTTTAATGACATATGATGTGGAGCATCTTTTCTTATGTTGACGTTATTTGTATATCTTCTTTGGTGAGGTGTCTGTTGAGGTCTTTGGCTCATTTTTTTTTTAATCAAGTTGTTTGTGTTTTTATTGTTGAGTTTTAAAAGTTCTTTGTATATTTTGGGTAACAGTCCTTTATCAGATGTGTTTTTTGCAAAGATTTTCTCCTCACCTATGGCTATCTTTTCATTCTTTTGCAGAGAAAAAAATTCTAATTTTAATGAAGTCCGGATTATCAGTTCTTTCTTTCATGGATTGTGTCTTTGACATCCCACTGAAAAAGTCACCACCAAACCTGAGGTCATCTAAATTTTCTCCTATGTTATCTTCTGGGAGTTTTATAATTTTATGTTTTACATTTAGGTCTCTGGTCCATTTTAAGTCTTGTGAAGAGTGTAAGGAAGTTCTGAGTCTAGATTCCTTTTTTTTTTTTTTTTGCATGTGGATGTCCAGTTGTTTACCATTTGTTGAAAAGTCTATATTTGCGGGGTGCCTGGCTCGCTCAGAGGAGCATGAGACTCTTGATCTTGGGGTTGTGAGTTCGAGCCCCACACTGAGTGTAGAAATTACTTAAATAAATACATATTTTTTAAAAAGCCTATCTTGGAGCACCTGGGTGGCTTGGTCGGTTAAGCGTCTGCCTTCAGCATAGGTCATGATCCCAGGGTGCTGGGATCGAGCCCCATGTCTGGCTCTCTGCTCAGTAGGGAACCTGCTTCTCCCTCTGCCTGCCGCTCTCCCTGCTTGTTCTCTCTCTCTCTCTGTCAAATAAATAAAATCTTTAAAAAAAGAAAGTCTATCTTTGCTCCATTTTTTGCCTTTGCTCTTTTGTCAAATATTAGTTGACTATTTATTTGGGTCTATTTCTGTGCTCTCAATTCTGTTCCATTGATCTGTTTTTGGTTTGTTTTTGTCTTTTGTTCAATACTGCATTGACATTACTGTAGCTTTATAGTATGTCTTAAGGTTGGGTCTTGTCAATCCTGCAGATTTCTACTCCTTCAATATTGTGGATGTTATATTTTACCGTACTCCTATCAGACAGTGCTCAAGTGGAGTAAAAACTAGTACTAAATAGAGTACAAATACACAAAAAGCGACCATGTATTATGTCTTAAAGTTTATTCTTAGTTACAGACAACAGAATCTACCCACATTAATTTGAGCAGAAATAATAAGATACTAGGTAGCGCTTAGATTCTGCAGGAGGGCTGGGAGCCAGACTTGTAGACCACGTTGCCAGCAAAGAAGTGTTCAGGGCCCATACAACCAGGACACATGCCTAACCACACCAGGGGCTGGTTCTTGAAGAAACTTCACTGCCATCACCTCTGTCACCTGTATTCTGCACCTTTGACAGGAGGGGCCAGATGCCAGTCAGCGCTCCCTGCATGAGCCTCAAATCTAGCGCACGATGTCTGCTGCTGGTTGCTGGTTAAATAAGTCTCTCCACACTCAAAAAGCCACCAGCTCAGACAGCTTAACTGACAAGCTCTTCTAAAACTTGGTAGGGGAAAAAAAAAAAAACCTTATAAATTTTTTCACAGACTAGAAGAAGAGGGAAAGCTACCCAACTTGTTTTATGAGACTAGGATAACTCTGATACTCAAACAAATCAGAAAATAAAATGATAGGCTGATCTCTTCTAAATGTCAAAAATTAAAAACATTTTAAATCCCATTTAACACTATATTAGTGAAAAACAAAAACAAAAAACATTTATCATGACCAAGTAGGGCCTCTGGGGAGCATGAGGTTGAAAGAGGGAGTCCAGTGTGTAACTAAGACAATAGGTTCTGGAGCCCGTGTGTTTGCTACTCCCTAGCTGTGTGACCTTGGACAATTTGCCTAAGCTCTCTTTGCCTTGGTTTCTCACCTGTAAAATGGATATAACAGTTCCGACTGAATAGGATTATTGTGCATGCTAAATGAGTGAAATAAATCAAGAACTTAGAAAAGAGCCCCAATTAAGTCGTCATCATCTCATGCATGTGGTTCTCAAATGCAGTGAGTACAGAGGCCGATCAAGAAAGAGGAGACTAAGGACTGACATCAGCAGCAGGTGCTGGCCAAGGATGGCAACAAGCCAGAAACCCCCTTCCCTCTATGCTTATGTGCTTATGCTTATGCTAGGGGGACAAGGGATGCTGTTCTGGGTTGGATAGAACCCAAAACTGAATTCTGAACCTAGGGTGACAAAGAAATTAGTGAATCAAACTAAATTTCTCTGAATGGGAGCAATCAAGTTTTTGCATCAGGCAGAATAGGGGTTCAGAGTCAGAAATCACACTGAGTTGTAGAAATCAGAGCTACATTTTAGCACTCCTGAGTCAGGGCTGTGAACAGGGCCAGCTAGGTAATTTGCAGGGCTGGTGCAAAATAAAAATGCAAGGCCCCTTGTTCAAAAAGTAAGAATAATGAGCTGTTAAAGGTACTAAACGTGTAATGCTTTTTATTCCAAGGTCCCTCTCTCAGCTTGCCATGGTGCTTTTAATTTGCTATTTAATGTCATTCTAAGTAAAGATATTAAAATTCTAAATTATTAGCATGAATTTTGCCATTCATCTTATATTGTGCAACGGCAGTTTTAAATGCAAATTTAAGAACTTTTAACTCCTGTGTGGAATCACTGAAATTACCCAATTCATATTTCATAGCTCATACATGAATATGTATTTTGTTCTTACCAAAATAGTGGAAACGCTGTACAAAACTAGCTTAACTGGCTTTATTTTATTTCTCCATACACACACATTCTAACAACACTCTTCGCCCTCACCTTACTGATGAGCAAGGAAGGACTGGAAGAAAAGGAACTAAGGATTGCTCTGACTCTCCCTTTCCTTCTATAACATAGCTGCATTCATTTTTTTTTTTTTAAGATTTTATTTATTTACTTGAGAGAGAGTGCGTGCGCTCACAGGGGCGCACAGGGGTGCACAGGGAAGGGGAGAGGGAGAAGGAGAGAGAGAAGCAGATTCTCCACGGAGCAGGCTGCTGGAGGAGGCCCACTGTGGCAGGGAGCCCAACCAGGGGCTCGATCCAAGTACCCCGGGATCATGACCTGAGCCCAAGGCAGACGCTTAGCTGACTGAGCCACCCGGGAGCCCCAACATAGCTGCATTCATAACCCACCTGTTCACACTTGCTGAAGATCCAAGTGTCATGGGCCCATCAGACTCAAGGGAAGAGTATATAAGGAGGTTCAGCATAGGAAGAAAACATGGAGGCTGCTAATTATCTTAGAGAAAATGGTTTTGATGGAGCGAAGTGGGTGGAAGCCACATTGAAGGGAGTAGAATTGTGAGAGGACACAGGGACAGTAAGTAGTAACAAGGAGTTTGGGAAGGCTAGGCAAGGGCCTCATCTAAAGGGGGATGTAGGGTTTTGAGGAAGGATTAGGTTTTTTCTGTTTGTTTGTTTTTTTATTTTTTTTAAAAGATGTATTTATTTATTTATTTGAGAGAGCGAGAATGAGAGAGAGAGAGAGAGTACATGAGAGGGGGGAGGGTCAGAGGGAGAAGCAGGCTCCCCGCTGAACATGGAGCCCGATGCGGGACTTGATCCTGGGCCTCCAGGATCATGACCTGAGCCGAAGGCAGTTGCTTAACCAACTGAGCCACCCAGGCGCCCCTTTTTGTTGTTTTTAAAAAGATTTTATTTATTTATTTGACAAAGAGAGGGCACAAGTAGGCAGAGTGGCAGGCAGAGGGAGAGGAAGAAGCAGGCTCTCTGCTGAGCTCGATCCCAGGACCCCAGGATCATGACCTGAGCCAAAGGCAGCCACTTAACTGACTGAGCCACCCAGGCGCCCCCAGGAAGGATCAGTTTTTAACTGATAAGCTCCTACCTCATAGGATTGTGGTGATTAAATACATAAACCACGTGAAGGGTTAAATCTAGTGCCTGGTACATAGTAAGCACTCAACAAACATTAGCTTTTTTTTTTTTTTTTTTTTAAGATTTTATTTATTTATTTGACAAAGTGAGCAGAAGCAGGGGGATTGGCAGGCAGAGGGAGAGGGAGAAGCAGGCTCTCCGAGGAGCAGGGAGCCTGATCCCATGACCCTGGGATCAAGCCCCACATCGGGCTCCCTGCTCAGCTGGAGGCCTGCTTCTCCTTCTCCCACTCCCCCTGCTTATGTTCCTGCTCTCGCTATCTCTCTCTCTCTCTGTCAAATAAATAAATAAAATCTTTAAAAATAAATAAATAAATAAAAATAGAGTGAAGTAGGGGCGCCTGGGTGGCTCAGTCGTTAAGCATCTGCCTTCGGCTCAGGTCATGATCCTGGGGTCCTGGGATTGAGCCCCCCACATCGGGCTGCCTGCTGGGTGGGAAGCCTGCTTCTCCCTCTTCCCACTCCCCCTGCTTGTGTTCCCTCTCTCGCTGTCTCTCTCTGTCAAATAAATAAATAAAAGCTTAAAAAAAAATAGAGCGAAGTAGTATTAATATTTCCATTTTATAGAACTGCAACTCTGCCTAATTCCTAACTTTCAAATGCTCCATTAAATGACTTCATGTCCTTGGGCACCTGGCTGGCTCCGCCTGAAGAGCATGGGACTCCTGATCTCGGGGTTGTGAGTTCGAGCCCCACATTGGGTGTAGAGATTACTTAAATAAATAAGTAATTTTAAAAATAAATAAACAACTTCATATCCTAGTGAATTACCACTCTTACCTTCCCCTCTTCTAAGCAGATTATTGATTAAGCCACTCAGCCAAAGAAACTTGCTAAAGTGTTCCAAGTACTAATCAACAGAAGCTGGATAAAATATTAACAATACTTATTTTTTAATCCTCATAGCAATTACATATTCTGCCCTCAGCATACATAATGAATGCAGGGGACCACACTTTTCCATCCCCAAGTCAGAGTCTTTTGGAAAACCAGCAAGCTTAAAGACAAGTCAACACTATGAAGTGAGCGCCACCTACAGCGGAGAAACTTAAAGGCATTCTGAGTCCTCATGTCTTGATTTGGCTTAAAGGCATTCCTTGTTCCAGAGATCCTTTAGATGGTTGAAACTTAGATGATACTTATTTCAGTTAGCTAGTTAAAAAGTTAAAACTTGAAAAGTTCCCTTTTACTTTTAACTAGTTAATTCATTAACTGGCCAAATATACCCCCTTTTAAACTAGAAAGTTTTATCTTTTAACTATTTAAGCTTTAAGTTTTAAAATTTAAATTACTTCAGGGGCGCCTGGGTGGCTCAGTTGTTAAGCGTTTGCCTTCGGCTCAGGTCATGATCCCAGGGTCCTGGAATCGAGCCCTGCATTGGGCTCCCTGCTCCGCGGGAAGCCTGCTTCTCCCTCTCCCCCACCCCCCGCCCCCCGCTTGTGTTCCCTCTCTCGCTGTGTCTCTCTCTCTGTCAAACAAAATCTTTAAAAAAAACAAATAAAATTTAAATTACTTTAACTTTGAGTGATTTCAGCAATCAGCATTTCTAAGACTAGCTTGGTGAACTTGCATTTTTGAGCTGGAATAAAAAACTTCAATTCCCCCTTCATCAATCACTTTCTTTATGCCAGGCAGAGACACAGGGGATACAGAGTTTTAAAAAAGTATCTCCATGGAGAGCAACAATATAAATATATGATCAAACGTTAAAGGTTAAAATGGAAGTCTATAGGAAGTAAAACCAGAATAGAGAGGAGGCGACAGTTCATTCTGTGTGAGCTTCTGCAGAAGTGACATTTGAATGACAGAATGTCAGAACAGGTGGGAACTAATTCATTTGTCCATTTACTTATTAAGGGCGTATGGTGTACACAAAGATAAGTCATACAGGATTTATTTTCTAAAAGAGCCCACGGCCTAGTGAGGGAGGCAGATATTTAAACAAGTTATTCCCCTCTCTTTGTATAAAACTAGAATAAAATTTGGTAATTTGGAATGGAAATGTAAACAACCCAGATACTTAACGCGTACAAAGAACTCAGCATCCAGTGTAAAGTGCCATAATAAGACCAACTAGTTTATGATGGTAACAGAAAGATGGCATGATTAACCCCACAACTTGGTGGGTCCTTTTACTGGAATATGAGTCCCTTGAGGATGAAACTTGGTCTTATTTATTTTGTAAGCCCTGGGCCCGCACAGGGCCTGCAACATAGCAGCCAATCAAGGCTGAGCAAATTGTGCTCAGGGGAGGGAAAAGCTAAAGAAGGGTCCATCAAGGAGAAGGTTGAACTAGGTGTTGAAGTTAAGGAGTTTTCAAGGTTAACAACAGGTAGAGATGGGTTTGGAAAAAAGAAGCCAAAGAAGAGAATCTGAGCAAAGGAATTAGTACAGAAAAGAGAGATTTGTGAACGAGCATAGCCTGTTGCGGAAACTACCAACAGCTTGGTGTATTTGAAGTATAGGGTGGGAATAGGGAAGTGATGGGATGCGAGACTGGAGAAACAGGGAAAAACTCTCTTTATGGCACACCATCCATGGGAGTTAGGACATTGCTGTTCACAGATATTGCGTTAAAAAGACAAGTCTCATGGCGGGAAGAGGATGGATCAGAGTGGCAAGACTGAATAAGAGAAGCTTTGCAGGAAGGTGTGCAATTCGAGAATGCAGCCTGAACTGAGGCCATAGAGATGGAGAGAAACGGACAGATTCAGAAGTTAAATGTGACCACTTTGGCAACATGGAAGACTAGAGATCCTGAAATTCTTCGGCTGGATACCATCTAGAATTACTCAACAAAATACAAATGCACCCACTCTCTCAGTCTCTTTTGCGTGATTAGATGAGCTGCAAGAAGGAAAGAGAAAACTGATGAAGTCAGTAATAAATGGGAGCTGAAGGCCCGGCAGGGAGCATAAGACTAGGGAAAGGAAAGATGAAATCACTGAGGGAAGTGAATGCTGAAGCCTTCCGATATCCGGAGGCGCACATGAGCCACGGGCAACGATGTCACTGCACAGAGGGACCTGGGAATGCCGCCTCAGGCCCACCCAGGGCAGGGAGACAGCAGAGACCACTCTAAGTAAATCTGGGACACTGGAAAGGCTATCGAAGGAAGCTGGGTGGGGGAAACCTTCTCCACAAAGGTAGAGAATCAGGAACATTGTTTTGGCTTGGGTTTGGAGAGAAGGTTAAAAAAAAGTCTCCCATGAGAAGTTTAGTGATTGACCAGCTCTCACATGATTTTGGCCTGAATTTACATTTATTCTGAAGATCCTAAAAACTACAAACGTCTCCTTTTCTCAAATCATTATTTAAGATGGACCCAGGTCTGGAATGCCTCTGAGCATAAGCAAGAAATTGAAGAAATCCTCCTTGGGGAAAAATGTGGATTAGTTTTCTATGACTGCTATAACAAATTACCAAAAATACAGTGGCTTAAAACAACACAGATTTATTATTTTACAGTGTAGGTCAGAAGTCCAACACGGGCCTCACTGGGCTAAGATTAAAGTATCAGCATTCCTGTCTGGAGATTCTAAGGAAGAATCCAATTCCTTGCCTTTTCCAGCTTCTAGGGGCTAACCATATTCTGTGGTTCATAGCCCCCTTCTTCTATTTTCAAAGCCAGCAATCTTCCATCTCTCTGACTCTTCTGTAGTCATAGCTCCTCTCACTACAGCTGGGAAAAATTCTCCAGGTTTAAGGACTCAGGTGATGATATTGGGTCCACTGGACAATCCAAAATAATTTTTTCATCTCAAGGTCCTTAAACTTAATCATGTCGGCGAAGTCCCTTTTTACATGTAGGACAATATATTCATAGGTTTCAGGCATTAAGACATCAGCATCTTTGGGAGACCATTATTCTACCTACCACAAGAACCCTTAACCCATACCTCAAAATATTCCTACAGATATAGTTGCAACAAATGTGAGCTTACAACCTAAAAAGACAAAAAAAAAAAAAAAAAAAAATCCCACACAAAGAAAAAGCCACCATGAGCAAGGGTCAACCGGAAAAGAATAAAATCAATAGAACCAGACTAAGAAAGATTTCAGATATTAGAATTACTGTCTAAAAATTTTTTAAATAACAATATCTGTTTAAATAAATGAAAGATGAAGTTTAAAATGTAGATAACAAGGGAAAAAATATGCAGACAGATTAAAGCATTGATAGATATATATAGATACCTATATTCTTTTTTTGTTTTTCATGTTTTAGAGAGCGAGTGAGAGAGAAACAGCATGAGAGGGGAGAGGGTCAGAGGGAGAAGCAGGCTCCCTGCTGAGCCGGGAGCCCGATGTGGGACTCGATCCCAGGACCCTGGGATCATGACCTGAGCCGAAGGCAGACGCTTAACCATCTGAGCCACCCAGGAGCCCTATAGATACCTATATTGATCTATGTATTTTTAAAAAATATTTTATTTATTTATTTATTTGAGAGAGAGCATGAGAGAGAGAACACAAGCAGGGGAGAGGGGCAGAGGGAGAGGGAGAAGCAGACTTCCCGCTGAGCTGGGAGCCTGATGCAGGACTCAATCCCAGGACCCTGGGATCATGACCTGAGCTGAAGGCAGATGCTTAACCAACTACGCCGTCCAGGTGCCATATATATATATCTTTAAGAAATTAAAAATATCACAAAGGAAATAAAAAACTCATTGCTAGGATCAATAGACTAGAAGCCGCTAAAGAGAGAATTGGTTAAGTGGAAGATAGGACTGAATGAATTATGTAGAATATAAATTGGAGGTCAAATTCATATGAAAAAATATAAAGAAATGAAGAGACATGGAAGGTAAAGTTAAGGCAAGTTTATTAGGTATATTTTCTATCTTTCACATACTACAGATAACAGGATTGTCAAATATTTGACCACATTACTGCTCTTCAGTCCTTTACCTGCTGTGAAGAGATAAGTCTCCTAAGTGTTTTTTGTGTTTTTATAAATCAACAACTTGATTCCAAATTTAAATGTAAATGCAAAGCAGTTCTAGAATAGTTTAAATAACTTTGAAGAACAAATTCAGAGGACTGACAAAATATACTGCTTTAAAATTATAACCATTTTATTTGTTCACAATTCTGAGGGTCAGGAGTGTGACCAAAACTTGGGTGGATAATTCTTTTGCTCTACATTGGTTCATGAAGTTGCATGTCAGATAGTGCTAGTGTTCTCACATGTCTGATGCCTTGCTAGGCCTGGCTGGAAGACTAGAACTCTACACTGCCTCATTACATATAGTTTTCTTCACATAGCTTGTTTGAGCTCCCTTTAAGTATGACTCAGGCCTGAGGGAATGTTCCACACAGCAAAGAAAGAATATGTAAATCTCTTAAAGATCAGTCTTAGAAATTACAACGTATCACTTCTACTACATTCTATCAAGCAAAATAGGTCATGGGCCAGCCCAGATTCAAGAGGGGAGAAAAATAGAACCCACATAAACTACTCCAGTTTTTAATGGAATTTTGCAACCTGATTCTTAAATTTATTTGGAAGGGTAAAAGCTAAAAATAGACAAGACATCTTTTTTTTTTTTTTTTTTTTTTTTTTAAAGATTTTATTTATTTATTTGACAGAGAGAGAGACACAGCGAGAGAGGGAACACAAGCAGGGGGAGTGGGAGAGGGAGAAGCAGGCTTCCCATGGAGCAGGGAGCCCGATGTGGGGCTCGATCCCAGGACCTGGAATCATGACCTGAGCCGAAGGCAGACGCTTAACGACTGAGCCACCCAGGCGCCCTAGACAAGACATCTTAAAGCAAAACAAGACATAAGTGCTTGTCCTGCCAGATATCAAGATTTGTTTCAAAACTATAGTAATTACACAGTTAATAAATCAGAAAATGCATAAACAGACTCATATTTGTAAACTAGATATATGACAGAGGTTACTACAGGTCCCTGGAGTAAGGATGGACTATTTAATAAATGGGCTGGGATAATGTTTTATCCATATGGAAAAAATAAAGTAAAATTAGGTTCATACCTTAGATTGTACACAAAAAAATCAATAAAAGTTAAATGTAAAAACTTTCAAACTTTTTGAGGAAAATATTGGAAAAAATATTTTTAACCTCAAGATAAGAAAGGCTTTCTTGGATTAGATCAAAAACAAAAGCAGGGGCACCCGGGTGGCACAGTCAGTTGAGGGTTCGACTCTTGATTTTGGCTCAGGTCGTGATCTCATCATCATGATCTTATGGTCGTGAGATGGAGCCCTACATCAGGCTCTCCACTCAGTGTGGAGTCTGCTTGGGATTCTTTCTCCCTCTCCCTCTGCACCTCCTACTTGTGCTCTCTCTCTCTCTCTAAGGTGAATAAATAAATCTTAAAAAAAAAATCGGACCATAAAAAAAGATTGATAAATTAGACCATAGCAAAATTAGGAACATCTATTTATTAAAACAGAACAAAACATAAAAAGAGTGAAGAGTTAAGTCTCCTAAGTGTTTTTTGTGTTTTTATAAATCAACAACTTGATTCCAAATTTAAATGTAAGTGCAAAGCAGTTCTAGAATAGTTAAAATAACTTTGAAGAAGAACAAATGCAGAGGACTGACATTATTTGATTTCAAGACTCACTATAAAGCGACAGTAATCAAGATCATGTGATATTGGTGTAAGGACAGATACATACTTTTTAATTGGCGTATAGTTGACACACAATGTTACATTAGTGTCAGGTGTACAACAGAGTGATTCAGCAACTGTACAGGTTATGTTATGCTTATCACAAGTGTAGCTACCATCTATCACCATACAGTACTATTATACTTTTGACTGTATTCCCTATGCTGTGCCTTTCATCCCCATGACTTATTTATTCCATAACTGGAAGCATATCTCTCCCACTCCCCTTCACTCATTTTGCCCATCCTCCCCCAGCCCCACTCATATATATAACCACGTTTTCTTTATTCATTCATCTTTTGATGGATACTTAGGTGGCTTCCATATCTTGGCTACTGTAAATAATGCTGCAATAAACACAGGGGTGCATATATCTTTTCAAAATAGAGTTTTCATTTTCTTTGGGTAAATACCCAGCACTGGGATCATTGGATCATATGGTATTTCTCATTTTAACTTTTTGAGGAATCTTCATACTGTTTTCCACAGTGGCTACACCAGTTTACATTCCTACCAACAGTGTACAAAGGTTCTTTTTTCTCTGCCACCTGGCTAACACCTGTTATTTCTTGTCTTTTTATACTAACCATTCTGACAAGTGTAAGGTGATATGTTGTTGTGATTTTGATTTGCATTTCCCTGATGAGTAGTGATGTTGAGCATCTTTTCATGTATCTGTTGGCCATTTGTATGTCTTCTTTGGAAAAATGTCTCTTCAGGTCTTTTGCCCATTTTTAAATTGGATTATTTGGGTTTTTTGGTGTTGAGTTGTATAAGTTCTTTATATATTTTGGATATTAACCCTTTCTCAGATCTATCACTTGCAAGTATCTTCAGAAATATAGATTAATAGAATTTACTAATAGAGTTCAGAAGGGAAAAAAAAGAGTTCAGAAATAAACCCACATGTATATAATTAACTGATTTTTAACTAAGGTACCAGGGTAATTCAAAGGAGAAAAAGATGGTCTTTTCAAAGAACGGTGCTGGAATATCTATATACAAAATTGGATAATCTCAATTCTTATCTCACACCACATCCAAAAATTAACTTAAAATAGAAAATAGAACTGGGGCACCCGGGTGGCTCAGTCAGTTAAGCGGCTGCCTTCAGCTCAGGTCATGATCCCAGGCTCCTGGGATGGAGCCCCGCATCAGGCTCCCTGCTCAGCGGAGAGCCTGCTTCTCCCTCCCCCTCTGCCTGTCGCTCTGCCTACTTGTGCTCTCTCTCTGTCTCTCTGTCAAATAAATAAAAACCTTTAAACAAGAAAGTAGAACTAAATATAAGTGCTGGAATTATAAAACTTCAGAAGAAAGTCTTTTTGACCTTAGGTCAAGTAACAATTTCTTAGATACAGCACTAAAAGTATGAACCATAAAGGAAAAAGAATGATAAATTGGAATTCATCAAAATTTTAAAAATTTTTTTCAGAAGACATTGTTAAGAAAATAAAAAGGGAAGCCATAGAGGGTAAATATTTGCAAAATATATCTGAAGAAAACTTCTATATAGTATCTAGGAAGTCTTATAATAATAGGAAGAAAACGGCCCAATTTTTTAAAAAATTAGGTACAAGACTTGGATAGAAACATCATTAAAGAAAATATACCAAAAGAAAACTAGCATATAAAAAAGATCTTCAGCTTCATTAATTATTAGAAAAATGCAAATATAAACCACAGCAAGTAGCCGTTTGTTTATTTTATTTTTTAAGATTTTTTTTTAAAAGTTTATTTATTTAAGCAATCTCTACACCCAGCGTAGGACTCAAACTCATAGCCCCATGATCAAGAGCCACATGCTGTATGGACTGAGCCAGCGAGGCACCCCATCAGTTACTGTTTTATATCTTCTGGTTTAGGGAAAATTAAAGTTTAAAAATTTGACAATATCAAGTGTTGGTGAGCTTGAAAAGAACCAGGAATTCTTATACATTGTGTGGGTATAAACTAGTATAAACACTTCGGAAAGCCATTTGGCATTATCTGGCAAAGTTGACATATATACCATAGAGAAATACGTGCACATGTCTACTACAAGATATATATAGATATATGTTACAAGAAAAAAACCCTGGGAATAATTGAAATGCTCATTGACAGGAGAGTGGATAAATAAATTGTGGCATAGTCACACAATCAAATACTACACAACAGGAAAAAAGTCAACTATGGCAACATACAGTAACATAGTTGAATTCCTCAAACATACAACCAATATAAAAATCAAGCTGTAGAATGTTACTACTTACATAAACTTTGATACCAAACATAATGGGATAGTTTATCCCAATGCACACATATATTTGATAGAATTCTAAAGATAAGAGGAGAATGAAAACAAAGTAGTAGTTACCTAGGGAGGAAGGCTGGAGGATGGGATGAGATGGGGAAGGGGCCCAGCGGGAGCCTGCAGAGCTATTGACATCCAGCTTTTCAGTTGATTGCTGGTTTCATGGGTGCTCATTTTATTATCATGCACCACAAGTTATATTTTTGTCTTGTGTGTTCTTCCATATCTTTCAAATAGTTCATAATAAAAAATATCTGGAAAGCAGGCCAAATGGGTGAAAAAGAAGTCTGGCATAGTAACAAAAGTTACTATAGTGGGTATAAATCTATTACGGATAATTTTTTTAAAATTCCTGAAACTCATCTTGCTCTACTGGATATGTATTTTTTTCCTTCTGTGGACTTCTGCTTTTCATGCAAACCCTAGCTAAATTTGCATTAGCTAAGCTAGTACTAGGTCTGTTTAAAAGGTCTCTACAAGGAACATGAGGGATTTCTAATAACTATAGGTGCTTAGGTAAGAAAAGTGTAACAATGTTGTTTACACTTCAGGAAGAATGTGATATCAATGAGTGGGTCTCCCTGTATAAATTGAAATATAGTCACTTATGATTATGTGAAGATGCTAAGGCAATAGTTCCAAAACTGGGGGCTCACCGAGGCAGTGTTCTTGAATTCTCCTGTCAGCCTGGCTGCCTTTTTTTCAAGGGGTCTTTTGAGATGAGGATCTAGAAGCTTTGGTTTTTACATGGAAAAAGTCTTGAGCTAAGAGCAGATTCAGTTTGAATTCAGTGTTTTGCCCTCCCCCCACCCCCATGTGAATGGAGGAAAAATCCTGGGTAAATCGAGGCCAAGTAGTTTGAGGGGGTGTTTTTTCTTGTGAGAACTGAGATAGAGGGTAGCTCCAAGGACATGCTTATAAATTGATTTAAGGTATACATAAATGTTGACTCAAAAATGTTGGAAATATCTGCACCATAGGTAATCTGGGACAAGATGTTACTATTTTGAGGATGCATCTGAAACTCAAGGGAGCAGGACACTACAAGAAAGCCTGGTAGACTGGACTTTATAATGTATGACAAAACAATGAAGTACTTAGAAATCTCAGCTGTGGAGACTTCAAAAATTTAGAAGCCCGGGTCAAAGTTTTCAGCAAAACTAGGTAAGTCAGCCCAACCTGCTTTTCTTTTTTTAGATTTTATTTTTAAAGGTTTTATGTATTTATTTGAGAGAGAGAAAGCAGGGGGAGGTGGAGAGGGAGAGAGAGAATCTCAAGCAGGCTCTGTGCTGAGCGCAGAGCCTGATGTGGGGTTCGATATCATAATCCTGAGATCATGACCTGAGCCAAAATCAAAAGTAGGATGTTCAACCAACTGAGCCACCCAGGCACCCCTAGATTTTATTTTTTAAGTAATCCATATACCCACTGTGGGCTTGAACTCACAACCCTGAGAGCAAAAGTCACACATTCCGATCGAGCCAGACAGGCTTCTTATATCCCATTGACAAAAAGACAAGAGGATGAACAAGAGATGGCAGAAATTATGACAGATTTTATAATTCAAAATGAGGGGAAATTTTTAAAAAGGTTATTTTTTAATCTTTTTAAAGTTTATACTTTTGAATAATTTTGAATAACTTTTAATGTAAGTTTATAAGTTGTTTGCTTTTATTTTATTTTTTTAAGATTTTATTTACTTATTTGAGAGAGAGAGCACATGAGAGGGGGTAGGGTCGGGAGGGTCAGAGGGAGAAGCAGACTCCCTGCGGAGCAGGGAGCCCGATGCGGGACTCGATGCGGGACTCGATCCGGGGACTCCAGGATCATGACCTGAGCCGAAGGCAGTCGCTTAACCAACTGAGCCACCCAGGTGCCCCAGTTGTTTGCTTTTAAAAACAAAGAATTGAAAGAGCATGACCTAAAAGCAATGTAATTTATGCAAATGTTCTGCAAACTAATTTAGTTTTTAAGAGGTATTTGGATGGAGGCGCCAGGGTGGCTCAGTCGTTAGGCGTCTGCCTTCGGCTCAGGTCATGATTCCAGGGTCCTGGGATCGAGCCCCGCATCGGGCTCCCTGCTCAGCGGGGAGTCTGCTTCTCCCTCTGCCTCTACTCCTCCCCCTGCTCATGTGCTCTCTCTCTCTCTCAAATAAATAAATAAAATCTTTAAAAAAAAGATATTTGGATGTCTTGAGATCTCAAAAACAATTGTTTAGAAAAGGTTCCTGACAAGCAGCTAAATTCCTTAGTTGAAAACACAAAATTCTATTGGTAAAGGGTATAAAAACAAATTATTTTAATATCTGTTTGCAAGAATGAAAAGGCATAAGTATGTTTTGTGTGCAAAACTTTTATTAGTATTGTGACAAATTGTGATACACCAATAAAACTATAATTTATGAATTAATTTGTTTTAAAACAATTCTGTTTTTCAGAATAACCTTACATGAGAAAAAGAATTAACTTCCAATTAAATACTGACAAACAATTATATTATGGTATAATAATAATAAAATGCCTATACACACATGCTTACACATGTACTTACATATCTGGTAACAAACACACAGTTCCTCCATGCCTAACTTTTAAGTGAGAAAAAAAGGTATCACTTGAATCTTGATTCAAAGACCATGGTTTCTGGGCTGATAATAGGGGAGTTAAGCCATTCCTTTTTCCTTTTTTGGTAGGGAAGAAAAATCATATGTGAGTTCTTGTGGGGTTTTTTGATATGAATTTTATAATTCCAAATTTTAGAACTTTTATATTAAATGTTAAAGTTCAAAGTAATAAATATATATGATATAACTAATCGAGGAACATTGACATTTCTTACTAGGAAAATTTCCTTACTTAATATTAAATAAGTGAAATTAAAAAGAAAATCTATTGGTAAAAAGAAAATTTTTTATGAACTTTGACTTTTTTAATGTGACTATGATTCACATCTGAAGGGAAAGTGTAGCTACTACAAAATAAAAGATTGTAGGGGTGCCTGGCTGGCTCAGTTGGTAGAGCATGTCACTCTTGATCACAGGGTCATGAGTTCGAGCCCCATGCTGAGGGTAGAGGGTACATTAATTAAAAAATAAAATCTTTAAAAAAAAAATTAAAAACTGGAAATACAAACATGGTTTATTTTATTCCTTGCAAAGATTCAGAATTTTTCTCTAACATTAAAGTAGCTAAAATATTTGTGTTCATACTGAAAAAAGTATAAATGTAAACATATTATAGTTGAGATGTAATATCATTCACATACCCACTTTCTTATAAATTAGTTCTTATAGGGGCACCTGGATGGCTCAGTCAGTTAATTGTCTGCCTTGGGCTCAGGTCATGATCCCAGGGTTCTGGGATCGAGCCCCACATCAGGCTCCCTGCTCAGTGGGGATCCTGCTTCTCCCTCTCGCTCTGCCCCTCCACCCCACTCATGTCCTCTCTCTCTCTCTCTCTCAAATAAATAAATAAAAGAATAAAATAAATTTGTTCTTATAATTACAGATGAAAATGTAAAATACAAACCTATAGAAAGCATTTTCTTTCATCTTAATGGGTAGTTTTGAAATTGTGATGTTTATACTTCTTCATTACAATATTAATTTTACTGTATGTTAATATTAAGTTGCTTTAAAATTTTTTAATTGGCTTTGGGGACTGTAGATGAAATAAGTATATGTATTATAGAGCTTTTTAAAAAAGATTTTTAAAATTTATTTATTTGAGGGGCGCCTGGGTGGCTCAGATGGTTAAGCATCTGCCTTCAGCTCAGGTCATGATCACAGGGTCCTGGGATCGAACCCCATGTCTGGCTCCTGGCTCAGCAGGGAGCCTGCTTCTCCCTCTCCCTCTGCCCCTCCCCTGCTCATGCTCTCTCTCTCTCTCTCTATCTCTATCTCTGTGTCTCGAATGAATAAATAATAAAAATAAAATCTTTAAAATTTATTTATTTGAGAGAGAGAGAGAGAGAGCATGAGCAGAGGGAGGGGCAGAAGGAGAGGGACAAGCAGACTCCCTGCTGGTGGGGAGCCCGAGGTGGGGCTCGATCCCAGGACCCTGAGATCATGACCTGAGCTGAAGTCAAATACTTAACTGACTGAGCCACCCAGATGACCCTAAAGATTTTTTAAATATGAAAAATTAGGGTGCCTGGGTGACTCAGTTGGTTAAGCAACTGCCTTCGGCTCAGGTCATGATCCTGGAGTCCCGGGATCAAGTCCCGCATCGGGCTCCCTGCTCAGCAGGGAGTCTCCTTCTCCCTCTGACCCTCCCCCCTCTCATGCTCTCTCTCTCTATCTCGTTCTCTCTCTCAAATAAATAAATAAAATCTTTAAAAATAAATAAATAAACATAAAAAATTAGTGTAAGAAAGTGGCCCAGTTTCATTCTTTTGCATGTCCAGTTTTCCCAACATCATTTGTTGAAGAGACTGTCTTTTTTCCATTGAATATTCTTTCCTGCTTTGTCGAAGACTAGTTGACCAGATAGTTGTGTGGGTTCATTTCTAGGTTTCTATTCTGTTCCATTGATCTATGTGTCTGTTTTTGTTCCAGTACCATACTGTCTTGATCACTATAGCTTTGTAATATAAATTCAAAATGGATGAAAGACCTAAATGTGAGACAGGAAACCATCAAAATCCTAGAGGAGAAAACAGGCAGTAACCTCTTCAACATTAGCCATAGCAACTTATTTCTAGATATGTCTCCTGAGGAAAGGGAAACAAAAGCAAAAAATAAACAATAACAACAACAAAAAATAAACTATTTGACTTCATCAAAATAAAAAGCTTCTGCACAGCTGAAGAAACAACCAACAAAACTAAAAGGCAGCCTACAGAATGGGAGAAGATATTTGCAAATGACATCTGATAAAGGGTTTGTATCCAAAATCTAGAAAGTACTTATCAAACTCAACACCCCCCCAAAAAAATAATCCAGTTTAAAAAATGGGCAGAAGACATGAGTAGAAGTTTTTCCAAAGAAAACATACAAATGCTTAATTGTAGGAAAGAAACTAACGGTTGCTGGAGTGGGGGGTGGGGTGGGAGGGATGGGGTGACTGGGTGATAGACACTGGGGAGGGTATGTGCTCTGGTAAGCGCTGTGAATTGTGCAAGACTGTTGAATCTCAGATCTGTACCTCTGAAACAAATAATGCAATATATGTTAAGAAAAAAAAAAAGAAGGTAGCGGGAGGGGAAGAATGAAGCGGGGGAAATCGGAGGGGTAGACGAACCATGAGAGATGATGGACTCTGAAAAACAAACAGGGTTCTAGAGGGGAGGGGGGTGGGAGGGTGGGTTAGCCTGGTGGTGGGTATTGAGGAGGGCACATTCTGCATGGAGCACTGGGTGTTATGCACAAACAATGAATCATGGAACACTTCATCTAAAACTAATGATGTAATGTATGGGGATTAACATAAGGATAAAAAAAAATAATAAAAAAAAAAAAGAAAACATACAAATGGCTAACACACATGAAAAGATACTCAACAACCCTCATCATCAGGGAAATACAAATCAAACCTACAGTGAGATATCACCTCACACCAGTCAGAATGGCTAAAATTACGAACACAGGAAACACAGGTGTTGGTGAGGATGCAGAAAAGAGAAACCCTCTTACAGTGTTGGTGGGAATGCAAACTGGTGCAGCCACTCTGGAAAACAGTATGGAGTTTTCCTCAAAAAATTAAAAATAGAAGGACCCTATAATCTAGCAATTGCACTACTAGGTATTTACCCAAAGGATACAAAAATACTAATTTGAAGGGGTACATGCACCCAATGTTTATTGCAGCATCATCAACAATAGCCAAAGTATGGAAAGAGCCCAAATGCCCATCAACTGATGGATGAATAAAGAAGATATGGTGTATATATACAATGGAATATTACTCAGCCATAAAAAAGAATGAAATCTTGTCATTTGAAATGACATTGATGGAGCTAGAGAACATAATGCTAAGAGACATAAGTCAGAGAAAGAAATACCATATGAGTTCACTCATATATGGGAATTTAAGAAACAAACAGATGAACATGGGGGGGAAAAAGAGAGGCAAACCAGAAAACAGACTCTCAACTATAGAGAACAAACTGAGGGTTACTGGAGGGGAGATGGGTGATGGGTATTAAGGAGGGCACTTGTGATGAGCACTGGGTATTGTGTGTAGGTGATGAATCACTAAATTGTAACACCTGAAACTAATGTTACACTCTATGTTAATGAACTGGAATTTAAATAAAAACTTGGAGGAAAAAACATTTTTAAATAAACATAAAATATGTTAGTTCAATGTTAACTGCCTGCAATAAAAGATTAAAAATGTTACTAGGAAATGTATATTTGTATATTTAAAAAACCTATAGTTAAGGGGATATTTACACCAAATCTCATATAAAATTCTGTATCAATATTAGGTCATCTGTCTGATATATCCCTTGTGAAAATTAATAAAAGGACACTCATTTAGAATGGAGTCTGGAGGTGAACAAGGAGAGCTCTCACACCCTAGCGCTCCTTGTCAATTGCAGACCCAAGACCTTGCACTTGGATACTACTTTACCCTATCGGGGCCCAGGAAGAAAGTTTTTCCTCCTCCCCCTGCAACAGCCCCGCCAATGAGAAACTGTCACAACTCAGCCAATGAAAAGCCACTATACTTTGAACTCCCAGTTTAATCCAATGGACTTTGTTTATAACAGCCCTCCCAGCTTCCCCCTCTCCCCTGTAAGAGAGCGGTCTTTGGTGTTGTCCGGGCTTGCCTATGGATTTGCCTTACTTTCCTTGTCCCAGGGTGTAATTCTCTGCTGTTCCCAAATGACTTATTTTTGCTGGTAAAATAACTTGGTGGTTTTGTTTTTTCAGGTTAACATTACTTGGTGATGAGAAGTGATCTAGAGAGGACCCCCAACAGCTCTAAGGCTGGTGAGCAAACTGGTGCTAGTACCCGAGGACCAGTTGGACTCACTGCTTTCTCACGGACCCTGGAGTTTGAGAGTGAGTTTTCTCTAGCATTTCGAGCTTCGCTGTCTTTGTGTTCAAGTCCTCCAGGTTTTATTTGGGATCTGTTTTAAGGCCTGTCTTTTCTGAGTACTAATTTGACCTTCAGTCTGACTCCTTTCAAAATCAGACTTTCTGTTGGAACTGTGCCAGCTGGAACTGTGTTGGCCTTTGGTCTGATTCCTTTTGGAACTAGGCTGTTCCTGTTAAAACTGTGCTGTTTAAGAATTTATATGGAGGTTTAGAGAAAAACCTCCAAGAAATGGGATCCCAGTCATCAAAATACTTTGAGGGTGCCCCACTTGCCCTTACTGGGACTCTGGCCAGTTTTTAAGATTTTATTTTTTTTATTTGAGGGGGAGAGAGAGAGAAAGAGAGTGCAAGTGGGGGGAGGGGCAGAGGGAGAGAATCTTTCAAGCAGACTCCCTGCTGAGTGTGGAGCCCTACACTGGGCTCCATCCCATGACCCTTGAGATCATGACCTGAGCTGAAACCAAGAGTTGGGCCACCCAGGCGCCCCTGGCCAGTGTAATGACTAAAAAAAACTATGGTGCCCCCTCATGCATATGTATAACTAAATGGACTAACTTAGCCAAAAGTAACTTAGGACACCAGCATCCATTATGCGGAATTTTTCATCTCATCAAAGTTGTTTTATTCAAAAATGAATTAGAAGGCTATGGCTCCGAAAAAACAAAACAAGGCAAGAAAAAAATAACTGAATGGGGATGCCTATTTTAATTTATAACTTGAGGCTTCCAAATTTTTTCAGGATTCTAAGTTTGCCTTTTTACAAAATACTATTTCTAAATTAACTGAGGCAAACAAACAGTTGAAAGGAGTCAGAATGGCTTCTGAGGGCTTTTCCCTTCCCTCATGTTCATCCACAGACACACGCAGTGGCTGCCCTGTGCTCAGGCCCTGCCTCCAGCACCCTTTTCCTCTTTCTCTCTGTTGAACTTCTCTTTTTCTCTGAATCTCTTTCCATTTCCTCCTCTCCTGAACCTATTAAAACCTGTCTCTCTAAAGTTAACTCTTGAGGATCTAAATAAAGTTAAGTTTTTTATGTCCCCTGGACTAGGGCCCCCATAAGTTTGCTGAAGAATTTAAGTTATTCAAACTTACCAACTTGGTTTCTCAGATTTCAATCAATTAGTCCACATGCTTGTTGGTGAGGACCAGGCTGAAAGTTGGATGGAACTAACCCAAGGGGAGCATCCTGAAGGGAATTTAGAGAAATAAACCCCTAACTTCTGACAAGATGCTAGAACACTTGCTGGACATCTCCACAGAGCAATTATAATAGCTTTTCCTAAGCCTCCTGATTGGAACAAATTTTAGGGATGGCACACAAAATCCTGATGAACCTGTTCATAACTATTACAAAAGACTCCAAATTGTTTTTAAATAATTCTGGTCTTCCTCTAGATGATGAATCCACCTGGGTAGCATTTAACTCTATGTTTATAAATGTGCTGAACCAGGATCTTTCTCCTTTAGTTAAAAGGACCAGTATGGAATGGGAAACTATGTTCATTCCAGAGTTAGTTAATTTGATAAACTAGCTTGCTCACATCCTAGATGAGTCACCTAAAAGAAAGACAACTAAAATTTTTCATTTTTAACTCTGGCAAACAAAGTCCCCTAAACAAACCAAAACTCCCCTAGTTTCCGGTATTGTTGCAAAGAGCCAGGGCATTGGAAGAAAAGGTTGCTACCAACTTAAGAGCTCCAGGTGCCTTCAGCCCTCTAGCCAGCCTTTCCAATGTCCTAATTCCCAATGATGGGAATCTGAGGAACTACAGAGGCTCTTTCCAATTCTTTTTCTCTCTCTCTCTTTTTTAAAGATTTTTTTTTTAAAGATTTTATTTATTTATTTGAGACAGAGAGAATGAGAGACAGAAAGCATGAGAGGGAGGAGGGTGAGAGGGAGAAGCAGACCCCCCGCCGAGCAGGGAGCCCGATGCGGGACTCGATCCCGGGACTCCAGGATCATGACCTGAGCCGAAGGCAGTCGCTTAACCAACTGAGCCACCCAGGCGCCCCTTTTTTAAAGATTTTATTTTTAAGTACTCTCTATATCCGATGTGGGGCTTGAACCTACAACCCCAAGATCAAGAGTTGCATGCTCTGCCAGTTGAGCCAGCCAGGCATCCCCCCAATCCTCTTTCTTAATCAGCTTGGAGAATCCACTCTTCAGATTGGGAATGAATCTCTGTCTTGACACCAGCGCTACACATTTGGTGTTCAGCTCCACTACTATACAGCGGCCCCTTCCTCAGAATACAAAAGCAGTTCAAACAGCAAGGGTCTCTAATAAACTTCAACAGATACTTACTCCCTTTTGTCTGGGCCCTTTGAGAGATACACAGCCTTTTCTTCTCAGTTTCTCCATCTCTATTCATTAACTGGGCTAAGATTTCTTAGAAAAGTATCATGCCAGAATTCCTTTCTTCCGAAGGTGGGGGGAATATTTCTATAATTTGATAGTAGTAATCAAAATAGTCAACCAGGGAAATTAATTAAATGACCCTTCAACATTTTTTTTATTTGCTCTGTCTCCAACAGTGCTATAGCTGAGTCTGGGGACACCAATCATTTGTTCCTGTTGGATTAGCTACCATTCTCTTTATGGGCAAAATCCTGAATCAATATTGGCAGAATCCACAGCACACTTCCCATCAAGATTCAGATAGATCCCTCAAAAGCTCCCCCCACCCAGAATTAATACACTATAAATAAAGAAGCCCTTCAAGACATCAAGCCCATAATTAAAGATTACTCATAAAGGAGGCTCAGGGCCTCCTTATCCCCTGCACTAGTCCCTGTAATACCACCCTTTGGCTACTTTCAGACCTGGAGTCTTGGTTTAGAACCATCATACAGTTGGAATTTTCATGTTACTTCTGTTTTATATAATTATTTTGTTTTGTATTTTGTCACCTGTCAAAAATTTTTTAAATTATATACCCAATAAGGTGATGCTCGCTCAGTGCTTTGAGATGATCTCCAATGCCTACAATCTAAATAAAATATGGACTATAGATGGGCAGTGCCTGAGAGGTCTCCCCCCTAATCTTCCTTGTTACTCAAATGGGGCCTTCAGTAGTTTTCAGCTGTTATGCACTTTCCCTCTGACATGGGAAATGGCAACCAGGAAAGGTCTTCCTAGCATGGAAGGACAAAACCACTAAATATGGAAAACCTGACTCTTGATCAGTGATGCTTTCAAAGAAAGATCTTGATCAAAAGGGAAAAATAAAATTAATAATAGAAAATATTATTTAGAACGAAGTTGAGAGGTCAGCAAGGGGAGCTCGCACACACTAGCACTCCTTGTCAATTGCAGACCCAATAGGAAGAGAGAGGGACCTTGTAAGTGGATACAACTTTACTCCATCCCAGCAGAAGGAAGGAAGTTTTTCTTCCTCCCCCAACAATAGCCCAGCCAACGAGTGACTGTCACAAGTCAGCCAATGAAAAGTCACTATACTTCAAAATCCCAGTTTACGCTAATGGACTTTTTGCTTATGATAGTCCTCCCAGGTTCCACCTTTCCTCTATAAAAAAGGGTTTCATTCCTTTGTTCTCCAGATTTGCCTATGGTTTTGCTTTAGTTTGCTTATCCCAGATTTTAATTCTCTGCTATTCCTGAAAAACAAAAACAAAAACAAAATTATCTTGCTGGTGAAATAACTGGCAGTTTTATGTCTTAAGGTTAACACCCTGAGTGATAGGACTTCTACTTTAAGATAATATTCACAGGAAGACTGGAGTAGTTTGTTACATTAATGACCCCAGTGACTCAGCCCCGCTCTCCCCCTATATCCATGCCCTTATGAAGATGCCTGACTTTGAGTTTGGCCATGGGATTGGCTTTGACCAAAGAGAGGGATACAGGCAGAGGCTTGGTATACGTTGCACACTGGGTTTTGCCCCCTTGGAACTCTGCTGCCGTGGCCTTGTGGAGAAAGCCCATGCTGTCTCTTTGAAGAGGAGCAACCAAGGGAGAGGGAAGCCTAGTGAACCCCACTGATTCCAGTCCCCAGGTGACCCTCCAACTGAATGCAGCCACCAAAGGAGCATGGCCAAGCCATAGAATCATGAGAAATAAGAGATTGTTATTTTAGACTGCCACATATTGGGGTGCTTACATACCAAGACCTACACAAAATCTAAATTTGAATTAGGTGAAAGATAATCATCACACAATCCTCATGTTAGAGCCAACTATATTCTAATCTGATTGCAAATACATGGCCGGGGGGCACCTGGTTGGCTCAGTCTGATTTTAGCTCAGGTCATGATCTCAGGGTTATGGGATTGGGCCAGGTTGGGGGGGGGGGTCCATGCTCAGCAGGGAGTCCGCTTTAGATTCTCTCCCTCTGCCTCTCCCCCTGCTCCTGTGCTTGCAATCGCGCATGCGCGCACATACTCTCTCTCTCAAATAAATAAATTAATTAAAAAAAAAAAAGAAAAATACATGGGCTCTCTTCAAAGCCCAGAATGAAATGATAAAGTAATATACAGTGACTTATGACATACTTAAATAAGTTTTTTTTAAATTAAGGTTTATAAGCCTTTAATAATATTGTGGTTTAAGCATACAGTACGGTAAAACAACGTATTATATAGTATCAAGTTCGTAAGAAAATATTTTTTATATATATTTTTAAATTTTTTTTATTTATTTATTTATTAATGTTTTATTTATTTATTCATGAGAGTCAGAGAGAGAGAGAGGCAGAGGCAGAGGGAGAAGCAGGCTCCCCGCCTAGGAGGGAGCCTGATGCGGCACTCCATCCCAGGACCCCAGGATCATGACCTGAGCCGAAGGCAGTCACTTAACCAACTGAGCCACCCAGGCGCCCAAGAAAATATTTTTAAAGATGGACCTGGAATTTGCTTGAACGCAAGGATGCTTTCAAAATGTTGAAAGACCTGGAAGCCTGTTTAAAAGGAGTCACCACAGGTTAAAATATGACTGTTTTTTTGCTTCAAAAAGGAAATAAAAATTATACTTAATTAAAACAAATTAAGACTGTAAAAAGCCATGAGTCCATAATAATACTCGAAAGAATAAGACTTTATTTTTTAAATACGTAGTACTTTATTGAAGTAAATTTTTTTCAGAGTAGAAAAAATATAGATCTCTCTTCAGGATGGGTTAAACATACAAAGGGTAAGAGAATCTTAATGGTATGAGAAAAAGAAGACTCTCTTCCGTGAAATATAAATAGGCCCATGAGACTTCCTGCTACCCCCTCAGCACCCACCCACTTACCGGACATTCCTCTACTGAATTGTTACCAAACATTAAGGAAGTGGGGCAAGGCATTCCTTTCCTAGGCATGGGAGGTCCTCCCACCTACCCTGGGGCTTTAGATTGTGAAACAAAATATAAAATCCTGAAGCCAAGTGGATTTTACCTTTTAAACAGACTTTAATTTGTGGAAGTAATCTTTTATTTAAATTTAACTACTGGATAGTGGTTTTACTAGCTGTTTTGAGGTTGGTTGCCTTTTGTGGTTACTAAAGATGCTGGATTAAGGCCAAGGGTTCACATACTGAGCCTTTTTTTACTTGCACCCAGAAGGTGAAGGTTGGAAGAATTGTCACCCCAATCTCAAATAATCTATTCCTATTGAAACTCTTTGCTCTGACCTTTCCCAGGAGATGAAATCAGAAAAATAATTCATTGACAGTGCTTAAACAAAACAAAAAATGTATATTTTTTAGTTTTTTTATTTTTTCAAAGTTGTACATGATTTAAAGAGTTAAATGGTTCCGACAAGGCTTTACTTCCCTCAAGGCAACTACTTTCAACTTTAAGCTGATTCTTTGGTATTTACCTCCACTTATCTAAATAACACATTCATATTTCTGCTTTTTGCTTTTCAGTCAGCCATTATCTACCAACTTCCTGACATGGAAGGTAAGGATTTAGCCTTCTTTTGCACATTTCCTTGGCACTCCACCACACATGTGCATTATTAGTCTTTTAATTCTCCTGGTATTGTTACAGCATAATTTGCTCATCCTGCCCAATCAGCAGGAGGTCATTGATGTCATAGATTATGTGATGTTCTTCAGGATATCCAGAAGGTCCAGATCTCTTCAGGTTATTTTATGACATAGGACAGGAATGTGAACATAGCCCTGGGCCACACTGCAAATGTGTACTTTTATCTGTTTCATGGGAATGCCAACTGTTTCTGATCCTTTCATATGATCGGGATAGAAAAGAATGCATTCACTCAGTCTACGGTGTGCACCAAATACCTGAAGCTGTATTAATGTACTTTAGCAAATATACTGCATCTGGCACAGCAGCTGCCTTCAGACCTACTAATTGGTTGAGCTTTACAGTAATCTGCTGTCATCTTTCAGGGGCCATCTATTTTTTGCAAGGCCACATGGTGAGTTTAATGGAGTTATGATGGGAATCTGTACCTTGTGTCCTTTAAATTCATAAGAGTGACACTAATTTCAGCCATCCCTTCTTGAGGTACAGTATTATTTTGACTTCCCGTGCCATGTTTGGCTGGGGAGGGGATGCTATTTCAGGGAACCCCACTTGGCCTTCTGCACTATGATGGCTTTTTACTTTACAGGCAAAGGTTCCCATGGATTTGTACCAATTACCAAATAGGTGAAGCTCATTATACATTTGGGGACTGGGGAAATGATGACTGGGTGGGGCCACAGACCCAGTAGACCCACTCTGAGCTAGACCTTGTCATGGTCCCATTTATTAACTGGCCTCTCTATGCTCCCACTCTAACAGGCTCATGATGATGCTTCTGGTCTCTGGATATCAATGTCAATTCAGACCCTGTGTCTAACAGTCCTTGACATGTCTGGGTATTTGCATTTCCCCAAGGTAGTTACCCAGGTAAATGACCAAAGATACTTTGGGGATGATGAACTAGGAAAATCATTATCATTTATACTTGAAATGTAGCATTCCTTCCTCCTAAGGACTTTCCTCCTAAGGACCTCGTCAGTCAGTGATTCCAGGTCTATATACTAGCTCAGGTATGAAAATGGATTAAGGAATGGTGAATTTATTGAGTGAGGGATCTTAGCCTCCTGGTCAGCTAGGCTTGATTTTTTTTTCTGCTCATACAAACTAAATAGGACCTTTGTTGGCTGCCTACCTATTTTGCCCTCAGGGATACCATGTTTTATTAACCATTTCCATAAATGTGTGGGTTAGGTCCACATTATAATATTTGTAATACCCTGGCTTCTGGGAGTTGAGCACTGCCACTTGGTCTTTACTGCTTTGGGGTCCTGTCATCTGCATTGCTATCAGTGAGTCAGGTTCTGGAGGCCTCTGCTACCTTCAGCCATGACTTGCAGAGAGCCACTACTAAACTTTTTAGTGATATTCCTGCCCTTTGCACCAATGCATTTCTTACGGCCTTGATCAATGGTGTGTCCTTTGGGCTGTCCTTCAGAACAGAATTATCATAACCTCCTGGCTATAGATAGTACATCCATTCTAACACACCTACTTCCTTGAACCTTTTTATCCTTTCTTGTCCTACCTACCTCTCCTAGCACTTCTGGCATTTCAGTTTTAGTGAAAGCACTGGGTTTTTTTCATGCTTTAGTAGGAGCCATCATAGTAGTGAGTTCACACCAACTCTTTGGGCCCTTGCCGGGATGTGTGCTCCACCATCAGTAGAATTTTCCCTATCCCATTTTGTGGTCTGACCTCCTTGATCAAGGCCTCTCTGCATCCTGTCCCATGCCTACTCCTCAAGCTGCTGGTGGAACATGCTGGCTAGGTCTTACATCTTCTTTGGGGAATACTCCTTTACCTCCATTATTAGACACAGTACCTCCCAACTGACTTAACCCTAATTATAGGCCTAGCGGCAGAAGGCGCGCGCGTGTGTGTGTGTGTGTGTGTGTGTGTGTGTGTGTGTGTGTGTGGTGTCTGCTGGGGGAGAAGGGAACGTGTTGCCTTCCAGTTAGAAGCCTCTGCGAAGTCTTCTAGCACAGGAAAGTGATAGCTCTAGGTAGAGACAAGTGAGGAGTGAGTAGAGCCACACTGCAGGCATCTGAGGAGCCTGAGGAATGAAAATCTCTAGGAGCACCACCCAGCTGTCTCCTCCATGTGTTGGAATGCTAGATTTTCTCAGTCATGGCCCTGACCTTGCCACAACAGACCTGCCGTTTTGGGTCATTTAACCATCTTTTAACCACTCTAAAGTCTGGTCTTATTGTCATTCTCCACTCCTTCGCTGCTAATGAGAGCTTTCTCGTGCGCAACGAACAGGGGCTCTGGCTTTCTCTCCACACTTAAAATTGCCTAATACCTACCCTCAGCTGTTCATTCTTTTTTAATAACTAATGGAGCTTAGCAATAGTCATCCAATTCTGTTATCCTTATCACTGTTAGTTTTACTATATGTCTCAAATTCCTGATATGTCACACCTCTAGTGTTCCCTTCCACCTCATAGATCACCCCAGTTAGACCATCACCTTGTGCCAGGGGCTGTCTGTGCTTCATCTGCTACCAGCCAGGTGGTCCATAATCCATCTCCCAAATTCCATCTTAATGCCTGCTTTCTCCAACCAATCCTGGTATCACTTATCACAGGTAGGGTTCTTGGGAAGCAGACACTGGGACAGAACATAGAAGATATGGAGGAAGGGAGAGGAAGCAGGACTGGGCAGAGAAAGAAGTCAAATTTTAGTACAGTTTAAGAAAGTTGGGGTTTTTTTCAAGATGTATTTATTTATTTTAGAAAGAGAGAGCAATGAGCAGGGGGAGTGGCAGAGGGGGAGGGAGAGGAGGAGAGAGAGAGAAAGGGAACATCAAGCAGATTCTGCACTGAGCGTGGAGCCCGACATGGGGCTGGATCTCACGACCCTGAGATCACCATCTGAGCTGAAACCAAGAGTTGGATGCTTAACCAACTGAGCCACACAGGCGCCCCACGGGTGCAAGAAAGCTTTGAACTACCTGCACAGAAGCTCTGGAGTGAATATTGCAAATCATATGTCCCATGGTGGGCCATAATGGCAGAGTCTTTCTATTCCAGCCTTGTGCAATCACCCAAAATCAGCTGCCCTGGAAAGGGCATGACCTTGGGCAAGGCTTCTCCCTGCAACTGAAGTAGACCCTGATGGAGCTGACAGCTGGAGGTACTCCCTGCTGCTTGGGAGCAAGTCCTTTCTTGAAGGGTGTTCTGGGTGGCATCTTCATATCTACTACTAGGGCAAACAGTGATATCAAGCACATTCTCTTTTGCAAAGAACCAAAAGATCTACTTACTCTTTCTTTTTTCTTTCTTTTTTTTTTTTTAAAGATTTTATTTATTTATTTGACAGAGAGAGACACAGCGAGAGAGGGAACACAAGCAGGGGGAGTGGGAGAGGGAGAAGCAGGCTTCCTGCTGGGCAGGGAGTCCGATGCGGGGCTCGATCCCAGGACGCTGGGATCATGACCTGAGCCGAAGGCAGACGCTTAACGACTGAGCCACCCAGGCGCCCCTCTTTTTTCTTTTTTTTTTTAACCTTCTGCTTCCCCAGCTGGGGAAATCTTTTATTTAGTCAAGAAAGTACAAGCATAGCAGGGAGTATTTGTCCTCTAATATCTATTGTATACTTCTTCCTTGATATTATGATCCCTTATTTTTTTTTTAGCTTTTTTTTAAAAATTTTATTATGTTATGTTAGTCACCATACAATACATCATTAGTTTTTGATGTGGTGATCCACGATCCATTGTTTTCGCATAACACCCAGTGCTCCATGCAGTACGTGCCCTCCTTAATACCCATCACCGGGCTAACCAATCCCCCCGCCCCCCTCCCCTCTAAAACCCTGTTTGTTTCTCAGGTCCATAGTCTCTCATGGTTCAGATATTATGATCCCTTATTGGACATATAGGCACTGAGAATAATAAAGTTAGTTCTGGCCCCTGGGTTGTAAACAGGAATGGCGTGTACAACTTATAGGAAGTATCCTTCAAGGGAGGAGGCACGATCATCTTTCTCCTTTTCTCTTTTCTGCTTATTAGAATGTAGACATGATGGCTGAAACTTAAGTAGCCATCTGGACCATAAGGTAGAAGCCACATGGAGGAAATTAGGTCCCTGATGGTCATGGAATCACCACTAATCTAGACTGTCTACCTCTCCACTCTGTTTATGTGATAAAGAAATGTGTTCATCTTGGCTAAGGACATTTAAAAAAAAATATTGTTTCTCATAGATTAACCTATTCCTATCTGATGCAGAAGTTGACTCCTATAAATTCATACAGCACATAACATGCCTTAACATAAATGTTGTATTGGCTTAGTGGAAGCATTTGGGCAGTGTGTGGTAGAGACTCAGATACTGCAACATGGAAAACTGGAGACCCTTGTTGTCCAGTTGCAAGATATTTGTGGCATGAAGGGAAATAATTGGAAAAATGTATGAACTTGGTATTTGCTGGCTTTAAATTTTCACCAGTTTTAGCACAGTTCTTTGATTAGCTCAGGCGAGAGCTAGTCAATGTGCAAGTAGGGATGGAAAGGTATATAGCTTTGCTAAGGGGAATTCTGTCTACAATCTAAGTGTATTAAGAGTTCCATAATTTGGAAGGGCTGAAAAACCCTTTAAATCAAAGCACACAGAAACTGCCTGTGAACAAAAGCCTTGGAAGGAAATATGCCTGCTTTTCAGCCATACGAGGCTGACAAAAATGGATTAAGAATGCTGTCAACCTGGGGCACCTGGGTGGCTCAGTCTGTTGAGCATCTGACTCTTGATTTTGGCTCAGGTCCTGATCTCAGGGTGGTGAGCTTGAGACCCGCGTCAGGCTCCCTGCTCAGCAGGGAGTCTGCTTGAAGATTCTCTCCCTCTGCCCCTCCCTCTGCTCTCTCTCTCTTTCAAATACTTTTTTTTTTTTTTTAAAGAATGCTGTCAACCTGTAAAATCCCATTGTTTCAGATGCCCCCAAGGTAGCTGTCATTAAGAGTAAGGTAGTTGAGCAGCCCATGGAAGCTAGGAAATAAGTCTTTGGGCTTAAAAATTCTATCTTGGCAAGAACTACAGCTGTAATTTCTCCTACATAGAACTGAGTGAAAACAAAAGGATCAGAGACCTTTTACATTTTTGCATGAATTATATTGCCAGATACATCAAGCCTGATATACATTCATGGGCTTCCAGTGTCGCTACCGACAAGCACAGTTGTGGAGGTGTTTGGTATTTCTGGAACAGCATTAGCTGAGGCGTCAATATCTAGCCACTAGTACTGTGGGCCCTAACATTCAGGACTGAAGACATGTATTGTACTAGAGCAGATCACAGTGGGTATAGTGTGGTTCTGGAATTGGCCACACAAGCAGCGTTCTGATGGTTGTGGTTCCTAGGTATATGCAGGAGCAATATAGTTCAGGAGTCTTCATTTCCTGACTGTAGAAAGTCATTGCTCCCTTGGTGGCCTGGTCTGTGAAGACTTTGGGACTCACTCCTGAAAAACTAATCTTGGAGTCTATTTAATCAACACTCCCAAGTATTCAATACTCTTTGTGCTTATACCAGGGGAATGGATTCTATTCTCTTCAACTGAACCTTGACTGATATTATAAATTGTAGAGGAAGAATGGTGGCTGCAGACAATAGGATTTCAATTAAGATAAGGGAACTAGAATTAGGAAAATTATAATAGGAAACTAGAATTGGTTATCTGTCCTGGTAGAGTTTGAAAGTAGCAATGATTCTGCTAGTACTAGAGAATGAAACACTCCAGTACATGATAAACAATGGCAAACTAAGGGACTGACCTATAATTATATTTCCAGTTCTGTCCTTGTCTATTTTGGTGATCAACATTATACTGGCTTCAAAATGAGTTGGGGTGCTTTCTTTTCTGCTCCCAAATAGGAATTATTAATCCCTTGAAAGTAGCTCACACCCTAGCTTTGAGCTTATTTTACCAAGTGATAGCATTAATTTCTCTTTAGGCAGTTCAGAGTCGCTGTGTGTGTCATACTGTTATTTGTAAAAATTCAGTGATTAGGAGCTTTAAAGTCTCACTCTTAAAATGAGTATTTGGAAAGGGTATTGATTCTAAGGGGAGTAAATTAAGAGGCAGTTATCTGGATTTAGGATTCTTGGCTTGGCAAGAGAAGAGGTCATCAATGCCCTGCAGAGTTTTTAGGATAAAGATTTCCACTCTAGGTGATTTCTTCCAGTCTTGTGGTCTTAAATACCATTTGGTGACTCCTAAATTTATATCCCCTGATCCAAATTTCCCCCTCCCCCCCCAGCTCCAAACTTGCTATCTGTTGGCTCAACTTCTCTGTATGTAAAGTAGGCATCTGTTATAGTGTGCAAGAACAATAGTCCCTCACAACAGACCCACTAGTACCCTAATGTTTCCCATTTCAGCAAGGACCAACCACTATCCAGTTGCTTTGGGGGAAAAATAATCCTTGTCATTTTGGTCTCTTTTTTGTTACAACCCATCAGTGGATCCTGTTGGCTCTACTTCAAAATATATCCTGAATCCTACCAGTTCTCAACATTTCCACTGCTACCACCTTATTCTAAGCCAAATAATTTATTTCCTGGGCATCTGGAACAGTCTCCTAGCTAACCTTCCAGCTTGCACTTTTGAAGGTCAACAGTCTATCCACCACAAGCAGTCACTTTACAAATTATGTCACTCCCCAGCTCAAAACCATCCAGTGACTTCCATTTCCTTACTAATCAGAGCCCTGCTGATGTTAACCTCATTTCCCACAATCATCACATCTAGGCTCAATGTGCTCTAAGCACCCTCGCCTCCTTGCTTCTGTCCAGAACGCGGAGCACATTAAGCTTGAGGACTTTTTTTTTTTTTAAAGATTTAATTTATTTATTTGACAGAGAAAGAGATAGCGAGAGCAGGAACACAAGCAGGGGGAGTGGGAGAGGGAGAAGCAGGCTTCCCGCCGAGCAGGGAGCCCGATGCGGGGCTCGATCCCAGGACCCTGGGATCATGACCTGAGCCGAAGGCAGTCGCTTAACCGACTGAGCCACCCAGGCGCCCAAGCTTGAGGACTTTTAAATTTGCTGTTCTCTTTGCCTGAATTATTCTTCCCTGAGATTCCTCCAAGTTTCACTCTTTCATTCAGCTTTCTGCTCAAATGTCAACTCAAAGAGGTCTTTCCAGACTATCATATCTAGAACAGCCCACTCTTTATCTCCTTTCCCTACCACTCATTATTTCCTATTTTAGTTTAACTTCCGCCCTCTCTAAATGTAAAGCTCCTATGGAGCAGGAAATGTATTTCATTCACACCGTATCCCTAGCGCCTTGAAAAATGCATGCCTGGCACCATAGTAGGCACCCCAAATCATGCTTGATTAAATGAATTTGGACCGAACTTATCCTGCTTAACTCCATCACTTGCTTTGTGAGGTCACCTCACTAAGGTAAGCATACCAACAAAAGGAAACAAACCAGGTAAGGCCTGCCTCGCCGCATTTGAGCCCTAGTAAGGGCTCGCGAAGAAACCTTTCTAGCTCCCCAGGCCAGAGGTGGGCCTTAAAATGCTCTTTTCCTTGTTTGGCCGGGAAGGGAAACGGGTAAACAGAAGAAATTGAGGCATGAAGGGCCATGGAAGAAGCCTCAGCGCTGCAGTATACGGTTGAGAATTCGCTGTTATCCAGGACCGCGCTGGTTTCTGTTGGCGGGCCGTGGGGCCGCGACTGCAATTCCAATCAGAAAGCCGAGCACCAAGCAAGCCCGTCAGCCATTTTCCGAAACCAGTCTCTCTAGTAACCCCGCCCGAGTGCGTGCGCAAGAAAGGGGCGGGACTTATTGTGAGGGCCTCACTCCGGAAACCGCACCCTCGGAGGCGTCCCATCGTCGAGGATTCACAAAACGCGGAGCCAGATTTAACAGTCGGCGGCGAAAGCGCGCACTCGAAAGCCAATGAGAGCGGAAGGAGGGGACCTCTCCTGAAGGGTACTCTGCATATCTAGCAATGATTGGTCGAGTTCTCCTTTCTTCTTTTTGGTATTGGCTAGACTTCCTTCTTCCGCCCACCTACTTGGCTTTTGTCTAGGTACTTCTGATTGGCTCCTCTTGGGTGGTGGTGGAGGGGGCAAGGTTTGGGGGATTGCTTATCGCAGATTGGTGGATTTGAGCACCTAGCGTCGTCTTCTCGAGGAAGGAGACCGTCCCATCCTCTCCCTGTCCTGTCTCCCGACCCGTACGCTTTTCCTCAACTCGCGCGCACGAATGGTTAAAAAAAAAAAAAAGGGTGTGAGGCTCGAGCCCGCCAGCCAGGCCTCCAGCACCTAGCGCGCGCCCTCAGCGAGGACCCGTGCGAGCTGCCCGTGACGCTGCCTGCGCTGTTTGAAACTGCAGAACCCGTTAGGATCTTGGGGAAACTACCGTTCCAGCTGGTTCCGGAGCCCGTGCGTGCCAGGGGGGCGAGTGGCGGTCGCGAGGCGGCTCCCGCCTTTCGCGTCTCTGCAGCGTGGAGACTAGAACCGGCGCTTTCGAAGGACGCCACCTCCAATCGCAGTGCTGGCGCGGGCGGAGGCTAAAACACGGGGGTCCTGAGAGTGAGGAAAACGCGCCAAGTTCCCCTCGGTGGTGGAGTGGGAAAGACCCTAGTGGTTCAGGCTTTTGGCGAGCGGGACTACTTCTGGTGCTCCCTGCCATCCCGGGGCGGGGGCGGGCGGGGGTGGGCGCCGCTCCCGGGATGTAGTTGGTGCCGGCGCAGGGCAGGACCGAGCGGCAGCCCGGGTTCCCGCTCTTGAGAGCGAATGGTCACTCCCCTGCAGGGAGAGCGATCCGGCCAGCTTTTCCTTGGGTCGGGGGCCGCGGGCAGGGTCTCACCTGTCGCACCCACACCCATCCCGGCTGCACTCGGGGCGTCACCGCCGCGGACCTCGCTTTGGGCCATGACCAGGTAAAGGAGGGCCTGGGGAGGAGGGGTCCGTGCCTGGGCGCCAAGGCAAGTTCGGCCGGGTCCCGACGGGCACTGCCCTGGGACGCCGCGGGGGAGACGCCAGGACCACTTCGCTGCGACGCCCTTGCCGAGCTGCCAGCCAAGCCCTCCCGGCACCGCTGTGTCTGTGTTGGGCGGGGGAGGGGGGGGTGCCTCTCCTGCAGCCGTAGGGATTCGGGGAGGCAGGTGCGGGCTGGGCATAAATAGGCCAACTCCGCGAGTGAGGGGGCCCGGAGCTGCGGTGCGGCGGGAGTCGCCACCGGTCAGCCTCCCGCCGGGCCCCGGCCGTGTCTGACGGGCACGGACGGCAGCACAGTCTCGTCTTTTCACTTTTGCGTTCCCGGAGTGATGCGGGGTCGAGAGAAAATGTTTCCACTCAGGTTGTCCGGAATTGCTAAATTTTATCGCGCACTCTCAATTTTTCTATAAGTATTTAGAAGGCCACGTGTTTTAAACCTTTGTGGAGGATGCTATCCTTAATTGTTTTACGTTTTTCCCGAAAAATTGGAATTGAGTCGTGTCTTGTAAAGGGAAGAACTTAAAACTAATGAGACTGAATGTTCGTACTGTCATTTGTTCAAGAGCATTTAATGCTCGATTTATTATGTTTTCTGCGAAACTTGATTTAGACTTAAGGAAAGCCAGGAGCAAGAAGTGGTGTAGCATAAGATGCGGTAGCTGGTAAAAATGTGATATTGTCAGTGATGTTAAATGTTAGTAATTTGAGGGAGCCAAAAGGCTTTATTGCTTAGGATTTATCCGTTATTTCAGCTGCGCGGTCATTTTTTTCTAATATGTACTTAAATCCGGTTAGAGAATACACTTTCCATCATTTAGAAGAATTACCTCCCAAGAAAAACCTTTGACAAGAATCGTTAATGCTTAGAGATCCCTGACAAATTGGCGCAGGCTGGTTTTATCATTCATGATAGCTTTCCATCAGTAGCATTAAGTGACTTGGAGGGTAAATTGAGTTGGAGAGGGGGATGGGGAAATTGGTCAACTTTCCAGTTACTTCTGAGTTGAGTCTCAAAAATGTGGTTTCACTACCGAGTTCAGTGTTGCGAATTCCCAGATCAGCGGCAGCCGAGTGAAATGTTTATTAGTAAGTATGGAGTTTGAGTGAATTATCTACTCATCCTATTTATGTGTCTATATTTGAAAATTATTGTCGAGCTTTTGTGCTCTAATATTCCAGTCAGATAATTTTCCCCTGATATCTTAATGAAAATAGGATGGGTGTATAAAATAACTATCACAAGTACTGCGGGGTTTTTTTCATCCAAAAGTTTTAACAAGAGGAAAAAAAGGTTGCAAAAGTCAAAATCATACTTTTTCTACTCTAAGCAGCATTAAAAAAAATTTATAGTTTAAAAAAGTGTTTGGAAAATCAGTAGTGTATTGTGTTTAGTGCATAACAGTTTGGACTGCACAAAGTGCGGCAGTTCTTTACTGTCCCAACCATGCATGTTTCATTAGTTTTCACTCAAGTTTTTAGGTGTAACTGAATACTAGATCTGTGCCTTTGCTTATATGCAAATTATACTTTAATTGGGACTATAGTTGACACAACTTTACATTAGTTTCAGATGTACAACATGGTGACTTATGCAAATTATACCTTAAAGCAGCTTTTTAGAGACTTTATTTCATGTATTCATATTAATAACTAGAAAAGACCTTGGAAGGCTCATTCACTTCTAGTACTCTGACTTCCCATTCATCCCTTTCTCTTTCTCACCTTGTACTGAAGAATTAGAGATGGTGGTTCAGTCAATATTTTCAGAGTAACTTAAAATAAAAATTAACTTTTTACTCACTACTACTTTACTGTAGGTGTACTAAAATGGGGATATTTCGTGATGTGGCTCTTAATCCAACAGACTAATGAAAGTTCAGTATCTGATAATTTTTGTTAAGAAAGTTAAAGACAAATGGCAAGCTCCTTCGTTTAAGCAATAAGCATCAAGTGCCTGTTACTGGCCAAGCATTGGGTTTTCAAATGCAAAGTTCTTTTTTTTTTTTTTTTTTAAGATTTTATTTATTTATTCATGAGAGACAGAGAGAAACAGAGGGAGAAGCAGGCTCCCAAGGAGCGGGAAGCCCGATGCGGGACTCGATCCCAGGACCCTGGGATCATGACCTGAGCCGAAGGCAGACGCTTAACCATCTGAGCCACCCGGGCGCCCTCAAATGCAAAGTTCTAATTAATTCCATTCCTTGGTAAATTTTCAAAATTAATGATTTTATTGCCTACAGCAGATAACTGAAAAGTAATGAAACCTTTTCTCTGCGATTAACAGATATGATTGGTGATTACAACATCCTTGTATAAATTAATTCTTGTCAACTCCTTGGGATTTGAAGAGAAAATGCCTGGTGTCATACCTAGTGAAAGTAATGGGCTTTCAAGAGGTAGCCCATCAAAGAAAAACAGACTTTCCTTGAAGTTTTTTCAGAAAAAGGAAACTAAGAGAGCCTTGGATTTCACGGATTCTCAAGAAAATGAAGAAAAGGCTTCTGAATATAGAGGATCTGAAATGTATGTATGTTATTTTTAAGTATATTTCTGTATTTTAAGAATTCCATATCAGTGAAGAAGCAGTGAACTTTGATATCTCCAGACATTGACTTGATAGTCTATGCAGGCAAAACACAGTAGTGAGACAAACCTATTAGCCAATTAGATTAACTTGGGAGAAATATTTATTGGCTAAAATTATTTTTCAGTTCAAATTTGTTCGTAGTATAACACATTCTGTGTAAAGGGTAAAGAAATAACGTGATTTTTTTTTTTTCTTTTGAGTGGTTCAGAAGACTTGACAGTTCTTGAGATATTTAAATTTTATAGTCATACCTAATATGTATGAATTACCAAACCTGTTGTATGTTGCCAACTTAAGATAAACCTAAAAATAGGAAATGCTTTGATGCAAGTAAATCCTTCAGTGACTCAGATCTGAACAAAATGGAATATTTTAATACTGTTGTTCTAGTTGTAGTCTACACTAGGTCGCTATTCAACAAAAAGGTGCACTGCTGTATGACTAAACTGGATTTGGTCTCGTGTAATTTCCTAATATTTACCAATAATCAGTTTAGGAGATGTGAATCTTATGTTTAAAACACTTTGAGGTGCTAGAGTAGTAAGTGGCAGCTGTAAAATAAATAAAAATGCTGTTGAGGACCTACTACTTGTTAAAGTAAGGTAAAAGAATTACAGACTTGAACAGTTCATTTTAAAGTGAAGGACAACTGTAATTCTCTTTATAGACTCTTTCCTTTTAATGTTAACAGAACCTGATTTCTTAGGTAGTACAGCCTCTCCTAGATACCATCATAGCGTATTCCCAGGTTTTTATTGAGAGACTGCTTTTAAAAATGTCATGTAGGGGGGCGCCTGGGTGGCTCAGTTGGTTAAGCGACTGCCTTCGGCTCAGGTCATGATCCTGGAGTCCCTGGATCGAGTCCCACATCGGGCTCCCTGCTCGGCAGGGAGTCTGCTTCTCCCTCTGACCCTCCCCCCTCTCATGTACTTGCTCTCTCTCATTCTCTCTCTCTCAAATAAATAAATAAAATCTTAAAAAAAATGTCATGTAGGGTTTATTAATCACAGTACCAGTTCAATTTTCTACGCTCTAAAATGGGATTAACAGCTTCATGATGGAATTGTTTAGAGGCTTGTTGTGTATAATATTTTTAAAGTGCTTGTAAAACTTTTATTCTGGGTATGTAGCAATTTTCACACCTGTACAGATTTCTTCTCAAGTGTCACCTGAATAAAGTCCATATGCTTTTCAGTTCATACAACTTTTGGAAAAAGACAATCTTAGGAGGTATAATTTCTACTTTAAGATACTACACTTCATAACACCTCTCTCTGCTCTATACTTAATAGTGATCAAGTTGTTCCTGCAGCACAGTCCTCACCTATAAACTGTGAGAAGAGAGAAAACTTGTTACCATTTGTGGGACTGAATAATCTCGGCAATACTTGTTATCTTAATAGTATACTTCAGGTAAATTGATGACTTTGCTATATAATAAAGCTTCAGTAGGCAAAGCATGATGTCACATTTAATGTGTTCTGAGAATTTCAGATTATTGGGATAATTGTCCATACGTCTTTGCCTTTGATTGTAAATAAACTAGAATGGACTAAAGTAATGATTCTAAATTGTATGTTACCAGCTTCCTTTGGGGTGAGAGAAAGTGATATGTTAAATAAAATGGGAATAACAAAATTGAACTGACTTTGGTTAATTGGAAGATGCCAAACCCTTAGTTTTTCTGCTTGATTCCTAGTGCAGTGGTGACATGAATTTTAACCTTTGGAACTCTGCTTTATGTTGTACCCTTCTAACCATAAGTCTTAGCAGTATGTGCCCAGCCTCAGTGCTTTGCTGCCACTGAGGGAAGACAGTGGGCTAGTATGATGAAATAGAAAACAAATTTTTGATCTAATACTAATCTCAGAATTTTAATGCATTTAAAAGTGCTCTACAAAAAATGTAGATAAACACTCAGACATTCTTACTTTTTATAGGTATTATATTTTTGTCCTGGTTTTAAATCTGGAGTGAAGCACTTATTTAACATTATTTCAAGGAAGAAAGAAGCCCTAAAAGATGAAACCAATCAAAAAGATAAGGTAAAAAATAAAACAACAACATATATAAAAAGTATAGTCATGGAAATTCACTTGCTTAGAAATGAGAAAGTAATAGATACACAGAGGATTTGGGAGGAGGATAACAGATTATTTCTCTGTTAAACTATGAGAAATTTCTCAGTATCCTGTGTTTTCAGAAAGGCATTTTTTTTTTCCATTTTTGTAGGTTAGCTAAATACATTATCACCTTTTACAGTGTCTTCTCCTGCCCTCTAATTTATTGCTTACCAATAAGCATTGTCATTTATATGCCAGAGTCAGTTTATCATACCATTATACCATCTGCTACTTATCTACTGTTTTCCAGTACTCATTTTTAAAATTTAAATATAAAGAAAACTTTGACTTACACAATCAGAAAACCATTCTCTTCCAAGTAGAAAGTAATGAAAAAATACTCTTAAAATTTTTTAGTTTATTTGTATACCTCCATAAAATTAGTGTTATAATAATGAAATTTAGCAAAGCTAGTATTGTCTAGTGAGAAAAAGAGAAGAGGGAATGTACTTAATTTGTTTAATGGTTTGTGGGTTTCTTTTTTGACAGGGAAATTGCAAAGAAGATTCTTTGGCAAGTTATGAACTAATATGCAGCTTACAGTCCTTGATCATTTCAGTTGAACAGCTTCAGGCTAGCTTTCTCTTAAATCCAGAGAAATACACTGATGAACTTGCTACTCAGCCAAGGCGACTGCTTAACACACTCAGGTATAGCCTTTAATATAATTTTAGGATTCCAGCTTAGCAACTCATTGCTCTCTTTGGAGGAGAGTGATTTGTGAACAAATAGGGGGAATAAAGGGCAAAGAAAACAGAAACTACAGATCTACAGTCCCTAGTATCCCAGAGGCTCTGGAAATTAGACATTTCTTTGGTAAGTTTGGTACTAATAAATTCATTAGATCTGAATTGGTATGAGGCTTTTTATAGTCTTTATTCATTTTTATTTATAATGTGAATATTCATACATTTTTCTGTAGAAATAGTAATATGTTTAATTATGGGATAGTACAAGTGCCATATTTTTTATCTGAAAATTACTGAATTTCTCAAATACATTTGGTCCTAAGAAATTTCAGATTAGGAATTAAAGATTTTTATTCAAAATATATTATGCGTAAGAACTGTAAATTGCAAGTATTCTAGTTTTGTTGTATGTGCTTGCAGAACTATTAGTTAGCTGGATTAGATTTCTTTGTATTGTCTTAAATGAAACTTCAATATATAAAATAGCTTTATCTAATATGTTGTAGGGTAAATCTTTAAAAAGTTATTTAAGAATAGACCTAGGGTGGGGAACCTGGCTGGCGAACCTGGCTGGCTCAGTTGATAGAGTATGCAGCTCTTACTCTAGGGGTTGTGAGTTTGAGCCTCATGTTGGGTGTAAATACACTGTTCTGTGTTTGTTGATGAGCGTAAGTGTAGTGTAGCATGGTGGCCAAGAGCAGGTTTGACTCTTAGCTTTGAGCAAGCTACCTTATCTGTAAATCAGGGTAATAATAGTACTTACCTCATAGGATTATTCAAATTATGTTATATATCTAACATAAAAAGCATCTTGAATAAAACCTGGTACATGGTAAAATATATATACTAATGTTACTGGTATTTAGAAGAGGATGAAAGTATTTGTGATAATGAATATGAGGTAAAATTTGTTTTTACTTTTAGTTACAAGTTTAGGTAAGAAGTTTCAAATTAGTTGAATAAATGTTTTTAGATTTTTAAAATAATTTATGCTCTCTCTCTAAAGGAATCAATTTCTCTATAGAAAGGGTTTTTGTATTCTATCTTTAAAACTAGAATAGATGAAATGGAAATTTTTATTTATAGGGAACTCAACCCTATGTATGAAGGATATCTACAGCATGATGCACAGGAAGTATTACAGTGTATTTTGGGAAACATTCAAGAAACATGCCAACTCCTAAAAAAAGAAGAAGTAAAAAATGTGGTAGAATTATCTACTAAGGTAGAAGAAAAACCTCATCAGAAAGAGGAAATGAGTGGTATTAACAGCATAGAGATGGACAACTTGAGGCATTCTGAAGACTATAAAGAAAAACTCCCAAAAGGAAATGGGAAAAGAAAAAATGACACTGAATTTGGTAACATGAAGAAAAAAGTTAAAGTATCCAAGGAACACCAGTCATTGGAAGAGAACCAGAGACAAACCAGATCAAAAAGGAAAGCTACAGGTGATACGTTAGAGATTCCTTCTAAAATAATCCCCAAGTATGTTTCTGAAAATGAAGGTGCAAGACCCTCACAAAAGAAATCAAGAGTTAAAATAAATTGGTTGAAGCCTGCAACTAAGCAACCCAGCATTCTTTCTAAATTCTGTAGTCTGGGGAAAATAACAACAAACCAGGGATCCAAAGGACAGTCGAAAGAAAATGAATATGATCTTGAAGAGGACTGGGGGAAGTGTGAAAATGATAACACAACTAATGGTTGTGAACTTGAGTCTCCAGGGAATAATGTTAAGCCCGTTAATGAAGTTAAGCCCATAAACAAAGGTCAGTATAATTTATTCTTAGACTTTGATAGGTAGGAGGATTAACAGCTGCAGAACTGTAATGTTCTTAGATACATGTACAATATAAATGTACTTCGAGTTTTAAGAGAAAATTTTAACACAACATGAACTGTGGTGTTTCAAACACTGTGCTTAGATGTGTGTGTATAAATCTCATTAATCTTAAGGTGATGTTAATGTAATGTTAATTTATGGTTTATAAATAAGGGGAGTTCAATATATTTTAATGGAGAATTATTTTAACCTTTTGAAAGCAGTACTTGACAATAAACTCAAGAAATTACATTTAATGAAATACATTTTTAGAGAACTAAGTAGGTACACTGTTCTTGAACTGGATTTCTACCTAGTTTTGTCCAGATCTCAGACAAAATGTATAGTATTGATGTGGTTAATGGTTTTACCAACAGTGTCATACTTATTTGGGGGTTATTCCTATAGGAATGTCTTTGGGAAGGGAGTTAAAATGACATAATTGTGACTTTCTTTCTTAGAGACAACAGTAATTCATATTCAAAACTATCTCTACAGGGAATTTATGGGTCATGAGTAAGATACCTCTTAATGCTAATAAGCAAGTTTAGATGTAAAAATTAACCTTTTACTCATGATACACTGTAAATGAACTATTGGTTATGTGGGCTATGCTGAAAAGTTTTCCTTTTTTTTTTTAGGTGCAGAGCAAATTGGTTTTGAGCTAGTAGAGAAATTATTTCAAGGTCAGCTGGTATTAAGGACTCGTTGCTTAGAATGTGAAAGTTTAACAGAAAGAAGAGAAGATTTTCAGGACATCAGTGTACCAGTACAAGAAGATGAACTTTCCAAAGTAGAGGAGAGTTCTGAAAGTAAGCAGAATTGGAGTCTTGTATGGACTTTGTGTGGACCGTGGAATAAGTAGTTTTCTTCAACGAAACACAGTCTAATAGTAGCTTGACATAATTATTGAGAAAAAAGAGCTGGCTTTTAGTCTCTGGTATAATAAAATTTTTCTGCTCCTATAGATTCACTTGTTAATAGTTAGCATTTGGAAAATTGTGGCATCTTTAATGTATACAGTGGGAAAAAGGGAAAACGAAACACTTTAATAACTGGTGGGTGTCTCAGTCTTAGAGTTACATTTTTGAGCCACCGTTTAAAAAGTAGGGAAAGATACGGGAAGTGATCACAAGACTGGCTTACCTCTTCAGATACTGGAAATTAATAGCTAAACTAAAGTCTGTCTTAACACTCAGAGTAGGTTATCTTCATTTTGCCGTCCTGTCACCTAAATACTTTCTGGCTGCCCAAATACAAATATTTAAAAGATACGTATACTGCTGAGGATGAACTTAAAAGTTTCTGAAACTCAAAGGAATGTTTTTACTATTTGGGAAGGATTAGTCAATTGAAATTGCATGTTAATTTTGAACATGGACCTTGTTTAATTTTAAATGTCTGGGAGGTTTTTCATTTGTGAGTGAAAGGAATTCTCTTATGTAGTTTCTCCAGAGCCAAAAACAGAAATGAAGACCCTGAGATGGGCGATTTCACAGTTTGCTTCAGTGGAGAGGATTGTAGGAGAAGATAAATATTTCTGTGAAAATTGCCATCATTATACTGAAGCCGAACGAAGTCTTTTGTTTGACAAAATGCCTGAAGTTATAACTATTCATTTGAAGTGCTTTGCTGCTAGTGGCTTGGAGTGAGTATTATAAATAAAAGCTACGTGAAAAAAAATAAGCTCTATAAGAAGTTTTGTTCAAAATACTATAATAGTAAAATAGCGTAATAGCATAATATAAACTACTGAAATGAATTTATAAAGATTACCTTAGAAAAGTCTGTTCTCTTTTTAACAGTTTTCTTGTAAAAATGCATCAATTTAAATCCTTTTGGTATGAATACAGATTCTAGGATTTCTTCCCACATCTTTTAATCTTCATTCCTTATTAGAAACAGTTTCAAGTTGAATTGATTAAAGCAAGCAAAGAGATTTTTATATACATTGAGATTTTTTTTTTTTTTAGGGAAGAAAAAGGCAGAATTATTTCATTTTCAAAGTAACCAGGAGTCAAACTAGTTCTTTGAAGAATGAGAGATTCTTCTCGTTGAAAATTTAAGTATCTTTGTGACATGTATACATGTAAATGAATTGTTTGAAATTACCATGAGGGCTTTCCAGTAGTTCTCTACACACTTTATTATGCCTGAAGATGACACACAGTGCTTTCTTTCAGTGGACATTTTCTTTGCTCCCCAAATCCTGGTAGAGAAAGCCTTCACATTAAAATTACTTAACTTCAAAATCTTTTACATTTTAGTTAAATGGCATTTAAAAACGGATTTTCTCATTGTACAAAATTAGGAAAGTAGAGAAAATGAAAGGGAGAATGCCGAATATCCTTCACAGAAACAGGTGAATATTAGCACTTCAGTATTTTTTCTTTGTATACATAAGTATACAAAATTAGAGTCTGGTTTTTATTTTATGTTTATATAAGCACTAAATATTAAGGGTCATTCAGACTTCTACTTGGTTTCACATTTGGGGGTAAAACTGAATATATGTAAAGTGGAATTGCAGAAAACCCCTTTTTTTTTTTTTCCTTCCAAAGGTTTGATTGTTATGGTGGTGGACTTTCCAAGATCAACACTCCTTTACTGACACCTCTTAAACTGTCACTAGAAGAATGGAGCACAAAGCCAACCAACGACAGCTATGGCTTATTTGCGGTTGTGATGCACAGTGGCATCACCATCAGTAGTGGGCACTACACTGCTTCTGTTAAAGTCACCGACCTTAACAGTTTAGAACTAGATAAGGGAAATTTTGTGATCGACCAAATGTGTGAAATAGGTAAGCCAGAACCATTGAATGAGGAGGAAGCAAGGGGTGTGGTTGAAAATTATGATGATGAAGAAGTGTCAATTAGAGTCAGTGGAAATACACAGCCAAGTAAAGTTTTGAACAAAAAAAATGTAGAAGCTATTGGACTTCTTGGAGGACAAAAGAGCAAAGCAGATTATGAGCTATACAACAGAGCATCTAATCCCGATAAAGTTGCCAGTACAGCATTTGCTGAAAATAGAAATTCTGAGACTAACAATACTAATGGGACCCATGAATTTGATGCAAACAAGGAATCCAGTGACCAAACAGGCATTAACTTTAGTGGATTTGAGAACAAAATTTCATACGTAGTGCAAAGCTTAAAGGAGTATGAGGGGAAGTGGTTACTTTTTGATGATTCTGAAGTGAAAGTTACAGAAGAGAAGGACTTTTTAAATTCTCTTTCCCCTTCTACATCTCCTACATCTACTCCTTATTTGCTATTTTATAAGAAATTATAGAGTGAGTATTTTCCTTATGTATATATTAAACAGACCTGGACAAAAGCTGGTAAAGTTGATTACATCAAAGAGTCTAGCTTATCTTTTGAAGCTATTGGATATTATTGGTCTCTCTAGGTTTTTATATAAATAGTGACATTTGAATTACTGAAAACCATGGTAATTTTTAGAATTCATTTCCCATAGTAGAGACTAGTGATGCATTAGCTTCTGGGAACAAACCTGTATAGGTTCTTAATTGAATTACTCAAATGGGAAGCGTTTAAACACTTTTGAATTTACACCTATCTTTTGTGTTTGCTTTTTAAAATAAAGTGCTTGTATTTGTATCTCCATATTTTGGAGTAATTATCTATATGATGTTTATAGGTCCTGTGGTTTTTCAGCTAAAAAGCAGAATCTCATTTCAGTACATTTAGTTTTATAAGTCATGAAGCCAAATCTTTAATGGGCTGTATTTAGAGGCACAAAGTCTGGAATATGTGTGTATTCACAGTAGTGTACACTTTGTGCCTTGAATCACTTTGAAAAGTGTCTCAGAAGACCTGGACAGCCAGTCCTCTTCTATCTTCACAAGAATTTTATATGTATTTATGAAAATGATTCTGTATTCTAGTAAATCTTTTTGGGCATGGACTAATTTGTATCTCTTCATAGTCATATTCTGCACGATCTGTATATAGTATATCAAATTTAGAGGTGTGACCTTAAAATTAACTTTTTTTAAAAACCGGGAGGTCAATAAAATTTAAACTGCTTAACAACTATGTATATAACTGCTCATTTTTACTTGCATATTTTTTTTTTACCGTAACTATAGCTGAGTTCTTTTAAGAAAATGTATGTGTATGTATAATACATACATACACACACATACCTAGAAGAGAATAAACATGCGTAATTACCTTTAATAATACCGTGAGAGTTGGAGGTGAAGAGATTTTTCAAATAGGAGAAACTGCTTAGTCCATCCACGTTGTCATACTTAAAAGAAGTTTATAGTAAAAACTGTTGAATTCTAGTTGTCCTTTAAAGTAGACATAACTTTATAGAATCTGTAAAGATGATGCTTTGTGCACACACAGAAATGTGGTTAAATTTTCATTCTAAATGTATATTAAATTGGTAAATGATCAATTACCTTATGACTTAAGACATTAAAAACAATCCTAAAGAATATATAAATGCTATTAGAATAACACTTCTATACCCCCAGATACCTGTCAACTAATAAATTAGTCACACAGTTAAATCATGTCTTATATTCTTTCACAAGATGGTGTGATATAAAACATCATGGTCCTCACTTCATTCTACATTCAGAATCACTAATGGAACTTTTAAAAAGAAACAGCCCGTTTCTGATAGAGAAAGAATCATTAATGAACTTTTAAAATGCAGCAGCCCTGAACACTACTTATAAGCTTCTGATGGAGTACTTTTAGGATAGAGCCTGGGCCTCATACTCAAGAGACAGCCAATGTTAAGAACTTGGTATAGATTCTTGATCTGAGAAAGTTTATGTTTTAAGAAAACTGAAGTATGTGGGAAATAAGGAAGTGTTCAGTACTATACCATTGTTCTCAGAGGAAGCCTCTTTTTATTCAAGTCAGAAAACAATATTGCATGATAATTAAAATCATAATTATATAAATTCTAGAGTTTTTGATACTGTCACTGAGATTTATGTGAACTATTCCAAGCTCTTACGTGATATAATCTAATGAGTAATGACCTAGGGATTACTTAATATTCTCTCCCTTATGTATACCTCCCCCATCCCTTGCCCTCAAGAGGAGAGAGTACTTGTTACCTTATTTTTATTTTAATGAATTTCCATTCTTGGCTCGTCTTCCCTTATTGTTCATGTGGATCCTCTGTCCCCAAGTTTTTGAGGTTATGCCTTTCTGACTCCTCAGCCCTTTTGGTCCAACACTGTTGACTCATCTGAAAAATCTTTTTGTGATTCAGTCTTTGAATTGATGTAGGTAAGATGAATTTGAGATAATAGTGCCAGTTATAAAGGTAGGCTGGAGAAAGGATATATCAACCATCTCCTATGTTCTCAGGAAAAGCAGGTATTTTTGAGATCTTGTTTCAACAACTACAGAATGAAGGCACCATATTTAATCAGTTTTTAAGTGATTCATGTCACTGGTCAATAGATCAAAGGGACAGCTTAAAAATGATGCCTTTCTATAAGCTATATTACTACACACAAAAAAAAATTGTTGAAAACACTTCCAAAAATCATTAATATGTAGTTTCTTGGATAAACTTGCCAAGTAATTGGAATAAATATTTTCAAAAAGATTTTTTGCCTTAGTTTTTCATGTCAAAGTTATTTTAAATTAGTTCTTAATTTCAATTAAAACAGGTAATTTTACCTTTTACGTATACTTTATAAAGTCTATACAAGCATTAAAAAATAAAACTTTTCATTCAACTGGTAGATTAAAATCGAACACCAGCTCTCAGTGTCATTTTTATGGTGATATAGCTCTAAAGCAGATTTCTAGTTGACCAGTTTAGATGACCAAACTCATAAAATGACTGGCTTGTTTAATCTGAAACATAGGAATCATTCACTTTACTTGCTGAGAGTCATGAAGTTCATACTATCAGTATAACAAGACTGAGAGTCAAAGATAAAGCTACTGTCAGCTATCAACAGTATTCAATTGTTACAGACAAAAGTTTCGTTAGGTAAAATTATTCTGCAATTTATCCTGAATCCCTTTTTTTTGGTTTCTAAGTGGAAAATACCTTAGAAACGTGTTTTAAGACTTCACAAACCAGTTACCAATATCTATCTACTACCCATTTATTCATTTATTTAATTTGGGGCTCTTTGGCCCATACAATGTCAATTTTCATTTTTAAAACTTTGCTAGTTTTGGAACTAGTTCTTGAATCAATTCAAGATTCTCTGCTTTTGTCAACAAAAATTTTTAAAGTCTCACTCGGTAAAATTAGTGTAAACGTTCACATATTTAATAGTACCTTTAAAATAAGCATTACTACATTTAAAATGGTTCCAAAATGAATCTATAAATGGTAATATAAATTAAAAAATACAAACTTAAAGTAAATAAATTTAACATTAGCTATGGTATAAATAATAGTAAATGTATAGTGAGTCATTACTTTTGAGTCTTAAAAAAAGATAACAGCATATTACCAGAACATGAGAAACCATGACCATGATTCTCAAACTTCAGTGATCTACTTTTGATACTGTTTTGGCCACTGCGTTCTTCAATGAGTAGTAAATTAATGCTAGAATTTCCAGAATTAAGCCCCAAGTCTTGTTTTTCAATAAATCTTAACTTCTTTTCATACTCAGTGTTGAATACATGGCTCTCTTCAAATCAATAAGACAAGTGCATTTATTTTAAAGATCCATTTTGCGCAGGCTCATCCGACTGAAGGAATCTCTGGGGAGAAGAATGAAAGGATATAATTATAAGTAAACAATTTTTGCATATTCCTTTAAAATACGCTTTATGTACTTTTTTTCTGCCAGAGCTACCTCAAAGTTTGCCATCAAAAACTGAAAATGTTTTTGCCATCAAAGTTCTTAACTTTCAGGTTACATGTTCATCCTATACATTCTGCCTTCTATATTCTAGTTTTATAGATTAAAAGTATATTACAGTAACCACTTTGCCAAGTGCATTGATCATTTATTCATTTGTCCATTAGGTGTATTAGATACTGTGATTAAAACAGGAGCAAAGGGATAAGAGAGATTTCAAGAAAAGATTTGCGATTATTAAAAGGGAAAAGGCAGGTGCTGCTTATTTAAAATTTTAAATCCTCAGAATTCAGCGGTTCTCAAACTCCTGGGTTTTAGATCCTTTTTACACTTAAAAACTGAGGACCCCAGGAAGCTTTTGTTTATGTGGATTCAAACGGACATTTACCATATTAGAAATTAAGATTTCAAATTATTACTTTATAAAATAACCCATTTGTAAGAATTAAGTACAACTTAGTACAATTTAATAGCTTTACTGTTGCTAGTTCAAAGAAAAGGGTGGTAAAATACTCAATGGTTGTATGTATATTTGGATTTCAATATGCAAAAAAAGGGGCAGTTAACGTTCAGCAGTTATCATGCCCTCTCCAGAATTCAGGTGCTAAAGTAAAACGTTAAAACACTGCTTGGAACTTTACATGCCTAAAATTTAATTTCTATAACAACCTCTTAAAGGTAAGTATTATTTTATTTGTCACAATTAGTGGAGAAAAATACTGAGGCCCTTTTGATACTCAGTGGGGTTGCCTGCTTTAATACAAATCCAGAAGAACATACTCTAATACTATTTACTGTTAGGGCTGAGGAAAATGAGTAGCTGGCTCCTGATACATTCTAGTAAATTCTCCCATACAAATAAAGTGTGACAGGACTTTAAAAGAAATAGTTTTAGGAGGCTAGACTTACATGTTGTGTCTTGGTTAGTATGCATATTTAACACAACTTTGTTATTCTCAAATTACAGAAAGAACTGACTTCGGTCTTGAAGGCTGATTCATAATAGGGTTATTCATAAGAGGCTAGCTGAACTTGTTAGGTTTCAAGAGACAATATCTGAAACCATGTAATAAAAGTTACACAAATTCATTATTACTAAACCAAGCAGATTTCATTTTCCTGAAGATACCCCAAATAATAGGCAAAAATGAGCATACCTGTGGCAGGTGACAGGTAATACTGCCTTGTATAATTGCGGGATCTTTCTGTTTATCAGAGGCTGTAAGGCCTCTTTAAGGCGATGATAGTTTCTCTCCAGTTCCCTTTGATACTCCTTTTGATCTGGCCCAATTAAGCTCTTATTTTTTCTTAAGGCATCCTCACACCTAGGAAAAACTCTGTGTTACCAAAAGATTTCTCTGGCATAGTTTGAGAGCCTGATGCTATTACACAGATTTACCATGATGATGTCATTCAATTTTTTGGTTCAATGTCTCTCTTGCATTGGGGGTAAGGCAGGGAACAGATGATCAACTTGAATTCTTTTACACTCTAACATTCACCAACAGTCTTCATTTAATTGAATATAATGTGTATTTTTTAATGTTAAATCTTAAGCCATTTTTCCACATACCACCACTAGACTTTTTAACCCTATTCACTTATGTACGAACAATGGCATCTGGCACAGTGGTTTGCCAGTGTTCAAATAAGGTGCTTAAATGAATAGTCCTTGATAACAATCCTTTGTCCAATTTATTCAGATATTTAAGAAAAAACCTGGACCCTAACAGCAATGTAGGATGTTAAACAATGTACCCATATCAATAGTTGCAGAATTACAGCTAAGTGATGTTCAGAAGAAAACATACAGTCTTAAATGCTTATATATATTTTTTTAAAAAGCTAAAAGTGAAGAGCTAAGCAACTTAAAAGAACAGAACAAACGAAGTCAAATCACAATCTTTCCACGCAAAACAACAATCTGCGAATTCTACTAAACATTCTAAGGATAGGTAATCCCAGTGTAACACAATTATTCTACAGTATAGAGGGGGAAAAAACATATTTCTGAGAAGAGTTTCCAACTCCTATTTCAAGGTTTGGATACCAAAACCTAATGGGACTATAAAGATAAAAGTGTAATTTAATCTCACCCATAAACACAGTTGGCAAAACTCCTAAACAAGACAAGAGGAAACTGTTGTACCAATATCACACAAACGTAACATTCTAAAATTTGTCATGATGAAAATTCAGCATAACAACAAATAGGTGGGAACTTCTTTAACCTAATTAAAAGTATCTACAAAAAACCTGAAGAAAACACTATACTCAAACAGTGAGCATTCTGTCCTTTTAGATCAAGAACAAGAAAGTGATATCCTCTATCATACTGCTATTCAGAATAACATAGTACTGGAGCTTCTAAACATCACTGTAAAAATTAAAAAAGATTCTACAGAAAAATTATTAGAATTAACGAGTTTGGTAATATCCTCATGTAAAAGTTAAAATTCAACTGCATTCTGTATGCCAGCAAACAAAATATAATTCTAAAAGATACCACTAACAAAAGCATAAAAGTATGAAATACCAAAGAATAAAATCAAGATATATAAGGCCTTTACAGAAAATCAAAATATTAAGAAAACATCTAAGTAAATGAGAACGAGGTCATACTCATGGACTGGAAGAGTCAAGTTCTAAAGAACTTCCAACTCTCTGCCAACTTATCTACAGATTCAGGTTATTAGTTTTAGGTTATTAGTTTTCCTTTAGGGAAAAGGGTCCAAAATAGTCCTTGAACAAAAGGTGACAGAAATTGCTCTACCAGATATCAAAGTTTATTACAAAGCTGCAGTAATTAAGAAAGCATGATATTGGCTCAAGGAGAAACAGAATAATGGAAGATAATAAAGATCACAGAAACAGATGGATACCAACATGAGCACCTGATTTATAACAATACCGCAAAGCAGAAGAGAAAGGGCAATTTTTGAAATAAGTGGTGCTGTGTCAACTGGATATCCATAGGGAAAAGAAATCTGACCCCAATTCATGCCACAATTAATAAATGGTATCAAGATAATCACCAATCATCAGAATGGACAAAAAAAACTAATCCCTACCTTGAACCACTCAAAAATCAAATGCAAGTGGATTTAAAATAAAAATTAAAAAGCCATTTTTGCCTTCTTCCCCTGTTTTTAGCCTACATTTTTTATTTTTTTAAGATTTTATTTCTTTGGCAGAGAGAGCACAAGTAGGCAGAGCGGTAGGCAGAGGGAGAGGAAGAAGCAGGCTCCCCACTGAGCAGAGAGCCCAACATGGGGCTGGGATCACGACCTGAGCCAAAGGCAGAAGTTCAAACCACTGAGCCACCCAGGTGCCCCTAACCTACACTGAGTTTTAGAGATACCATTATACTGGGTTTTAGAAGTCAATACAGAATACTACTATGACCAGGGCACCTGGGTGGCTCAGTCAGTTAAGCGTCTGCCTTCAGCTAAGGGTCATGATCCCTGGGTCCTCCTGGAATTGAGCCCCATATCAGCCTCCCCACTCAGCGAAGAGTCTGCTTCTCCCTCTCCCTCTGCTGTTCCTCCTGCTTGTGAGCGTGCTCTCTCTCTGTCAAATAAATCAATCAATCTAAAAATAAAATAAAAAATACTATGACCTCAGTGAAAAAGTTAATTTAAGATACAAAAAGCAGCAGTCATAAAGACAAGACTGAATCCTTCGCTGTGCAGAAGCATTTGATTTTAATGTGTTCCCGCTAGTTTATTTCCCTTGCTTTTAGGAGACATATCTAGAAAAATGCTGCTATGATTGATGTCAAAGAAATTACTGTCTGTACTCTTCTAGGATTTTTATGGTTTTGGGTCTCACATTTAAGTCTTTAATCCATTTTGAGTTTATTTTTGTGTGTGGTGAAAGACAGTGGTCCCATTTCATTCTTTTGCATATAGCTGTTGGGTGTTCCCAATGCCATTTGTTGAAGAGACTTTTTTCCATGGCATATTCTTTCCTCCTTTATTGAAGACAAATTGACCATATAATTGTGGAATTACTTCTGGGTCTTCTACTCTGTTCCACTGATCTATGTGTTTACTTTTGTGCTAGTCCCATACTGCTCTGATTACTACAGCATTGTAATATAGCTTAAGTCTGGAATTGTGATACCTCCAGTTTTTTGTTCTTTTTTTTCAAGATTGCTTTGGCTATTTGGGGTCTTTTGTTGTTCCATACAAATTTTAGGATTATTTGTTCTAGTTCTGTGAAAAATGCTGTTGGTGGGTTGGAAAAGTGAGCAACTCTTGATCTCGAGGTCATGAGTTCAAGGCCCATAATGGGTGCAGAGATTACTTAAATAAAACTTAAAAAAAAAGTGCTGTCCGTATTTTGACAGAGATTGCATTAAATCTGTAAAATGCTTTGGGTAGCAATTTTTGTGTGTGTGTGCTTCCATGACCATTTCATCTTTCCATTTCTTTGTGTCATCTTCAATTTCTTTCACTGATGTTTTATAGTTTTCAGAGTATAGGTCTTTCACCTCTTCGGTTTATTCCGAAGTATTTTATTATTTTTGGTGCAACTGTAAATGGGATTGCTTTCTTAATTTCTCTTTCTGCTGCTTCATTATTAATGTATAAAAATGCAAGAGAGTTCTGTACATTGGGCGCCTGGGTGGCTCAGTTGGTTAAGCGACTGCCTTCGGCTCAGGTCATGATCCTGGAGTCCCGGGACCGAGTCCCGCATCGCGCTCCCTGCTCGGCAGGGAGTCTGCTTCTCCCTCTGACCCTCCTCCCTCTCCTGCTCTCTGTCTCTCATTCTCTCTGTCTCAAATAAATAAATAAAATCTTTAAAAAAAAAAAAAAGAGAGAGTTCTGTACATTGATTCTGTACCCTGAAACTTCACTGAATTCGTTTACTGGTTCTAGTAGTTTTTTTGGTGGAATTGTTAGGGTTTTCTATATATAGTATCATGTCCTCTACAAATAAAGTTTTACTTCTTCCTTATCAATTTATTATGTTGAGGTATGTTTGTTCCCTCTAGACCTACTTTGTTGAGGGTTTTTATCATGAATGGATGTTGTACTTTGTCAAATACTTCTGCACCTACTGAAATGATCCTATAGTTTTTATCCTCTCTCATCAATGTGATGTATCATGTTGTCTGATTTGAGAATGCTAAACCACCCTTGCATCCCGGGAATAAATCCCACGTGATTGTGGTGAATGATTTTTTTTTTTTAAACGTTATTGTTGGATTCGGTTTGCTAGTATTTTGTTGAGGATTTTTGCATCTATGTTCATAAGAGATACTGGCCTGTGGTTCTCTTTTTTTGTGGTGTCTTTATCTGGTTTTAGTATCAGGATGATACTGGCCTCATTAAATGATTTTGGAAGTTTTCCTTCCTCTTCTATTTTTTGGAGTAGTTTGAGAAGAAGAGGCATTGACTCTTTAAGTATTTGGTAGAATTCACCTGTGAAGCCATCCGGTCCTGGACTTTAATTTGTTGGGAGGTTTTTTTTTTTTTTTTTTAATGGATTCAATTTCATTGCTGGTAATCAGTCTGTTCAAATTTTCTATTTCTTCCTGCTTCAATTTTGGTAGGCTGTTATATTTCTAGGAATTTATCCATTTCTTCTAAGCTTTCAAGTTTGTTGGCACACAATTTATCATAATAGTCTCTTGTAATTGTTTATATTTCTGTGGTGTTGGTTATTTGTCCTCTTCATTTATGATTTTGCTTATTTGAGTCCTCTCCCTCTTTTTTCTTTTTGTTGAGTTTGGGTGAAAGTTTATCAATTCTGATCTTTTCAAAGAATTAGCTCCTTGGTTTTTTGTGTGTGTGTGTGTTTAAGATTTTATTTATTTATTTGAGAGAGAGATCACAGAGGGAGAGGGAGAAGCAGACTCCCTGCTGAGCAGGGAGCCCGATGTGGGACTCGATCCCAGGAATCTGGGATCATGACCTGAGCCACAGGCAGACGCTTAACCGACTGAGCCACCCAGGCGCCCGAATTAGCTCCTGGTTTTATTGATCTATTGTTTATTCTAGTTTCCGTATCATTTACCTCTGCTCTAATCTTTGTTATTTCCTTTCTTTTTGCCGGTTTTGGGTTTTTTCTTTTTGTAGCTCCTTTATGTGTAACAGGTTACACACTTTGGGGAAAAAAGTGGCATTATCTGGTTGAAGTTGAACCTACGAACCAACACTACTCTTAGGTATGTAACTCCTGGAAAATCTCTTGTCAATTCAGAAATAGAGGGATATTTGAATAGTACTCTTTGTAACTATTTTGTTTTGTAAAAACAAAAACACAGGAAACCACCAAATATCCACCAACAGAAAATGAATAAATCATGGCATATTCATACAACATAATATATAAAAATAAAGCAACATTATAGGTATATCTCACAAACACTGAAAACAGCAAGTCACAATTATATTCACTGTTCATTTATATAAAAAACATGTGAAACAAAGTAGTGTATTATTAAGGGATACACTCATTTATGATAAAATGATAAAGACAATAAAGGAAATAATATGAAATTCATGATAGTGGTTACCTCTAAAGGAAAGGAGAGATGCTATCAGAGAAGAACATGAGGAGGGGATCTCAAAGCAATGAGAATGCTATTTCTTAAGCAGGGTGGGTAGGTACATGATTCTTTTCTCCCTGTTCTTTAATAGCAAATGTTATAAATGCTATATTGAATCTATTCAAGATTTAATGAAAGCAAATTTTAAAAGATAAACCCCAAAATATCAAAAGTAAACACATGCAAAGCTATTAATTATTTTAGGAATAAATGATTAACAAATGAATAGCAAACTAAAGTACCATTTAAACTGATTAACAACAAACATCCTACCTAAATGGCATTACTAAAGCAAGGTGTACTGAGAGTAGTACACTTGCATACTTGGCACTGTTAATACTTAGAAACTTTTTGGAATGCACGATATATTAAGGGCCAATAAAAATATTCACGTACTTCGGCTCAGTCATTTCATGATTCAAATGTTAACAAAAGAAAAAAAGAGGCACAGCCACTGTGGAAAATAGTACAGAGGCTCCTCAAAAAATTAAAAACAGAAATACCATATGATCTAGTAATTCCACTAGTGGGTATTTACTTAAAGAAAATGAAAACATTAATTATAAAGGACACATGCATCCCTATGTTTACTGCAGCATTATTTACATTAGCCAAGATACGGAAGCAACCTAAGTGTCCACTGATAGATGAGTAGATAAAGAAGATGTGAGACACACACACACACACACACACACACACACACACACACACTGGAATATAACACAGCCATAAAGGGAAGACATCTTGCCATTTGTGACAACATGAATGGACCTAGAGGGTATGATGCTAGGTGAAGTAAGTCAGACTGAGAAAGACAAATACCATATGATTTCACTTATATGTGGAATCTAAAAAACAAATGAACAAACAAAAAGCAGAATCAGACCTATAAATACAGAGAACTAATGGTTGCCAGAGAGAAGTGCAGTAGGGAGATGGGCAGAAAAGGTAAAGGGGACTGGGCGACACAGGTTTCCAGTTCTGCAATGAATCGGTCACAGGCATACAAGGCACAGCACAGGGAATGCAGTCAACGGTACTGTAACAGTGTATGATGACAGACAGTAGCTATACTTGTGGTGAGCACAGCGTAAGACACAGGGAAGGTGAAGCACTATGCTGCACACCGGAAACTGACGTAGCACTGCTGTGCCAACGACACTAAAAACAAAACAAAACAAAACACACTTGAAAAAAAAAAAAGATCCAATGCACTGGTGAACACACCACACGTAAATTCAACTTAAATTCAAATAGGGGCGCCTGGGTGGCTCAGTCGTTAAGCGTCTGCCTTCAGCTCAGGTCATGATCCCAGGGTCCTGGAATGGAGCCCCATGCCGGGCTCCCCACTCAGCAGGGAGTCTGCTTCTCCCTTTCCCTCTGCCCCTACCCCCTGCTCATGCTCTCTCTCTCTCTCTCAAATAAATAAAATCTTAAAAAAAAAAAAAAGAACGGGGCGCCTGGGTGGCTCAGTCGTTAAGCGTCTGCCTTCGGCTCAGGTCATGATCCCAGGGTCCTGGGATTGAACCCCGCATCGGGCTCCCTGCTCTGCGGGAGGCCTGCTTCTCCCTCTCCCACTCCCCCTGCTTGTGTTCCCTCTCTCGCTGTCTCTCCCTCTGTCAAATAAATAAATAAAATCTTTAAAAAAAACCCAACAAACTTAAATTCAAATATTTAATGAAATAATATAATCATTAGAAAGCTTTAGCTTTAATTGAAAAATAAAAAGATTATAGGTATACTGTGAGTTTTATAAATATATATGCATACTGATATAAAAAAAGGTAACACAAAATAAAAAAGATAGCATGACCAACAAAATAATAAATAATAAAAAAGGCTGTAACTTTCTTGATAAGGTTTATGTTATGGAGTGGGGTTTTTTTTTTTTTTTCTTTTTGTCATTTAAGAAAACCTTCTCTACAGTTGGTGGTAATACTTAGAGACCAGCAGACTACAGAAATTGATCACCTTATCATCAATATACACAAGGAGGAGGACATGTGACTTAAAATGTAGTCAAAACAACAGCAGGGAAAGAAGTAACCGTCTATACTTAAATGTCTATGACCTAAAGAAGTATGTGTTGTTCCAAGATCATCTGGCACACAAAGATAGCAGGGTGTTTTGGTTGTTATCTGAAACTTCCCTAATAATAAAATTAATGCTAGGAATCAGTCAATGCTACAAGTATAAAGTAGATTTTTTTATTTTACTAACACAGTTCATCCACTCCATACACTAGAAGCTATGTTTCCTGTTGTCTCCTAAAACCAAACTTAGAAGGTGGTCTGGCACAATAATCAGATTCTGGAATCTCAGATTTCCGATGAAGCTTTCTGAAGCCTTTTTAAAAGACAGTCACCATGTTCAGGCAGGAGAAATTGATAGGAATTCATGATAGCTATTGCAGTGAGAACGGGGGAAATTCCATCTTAAAATACTTGAACATGTTAGCATTCCTCGTAATTTTCCGATGACAAAACTGATGTGAAATTATTTCTACCCCTGATAAAGTTGGTTCAGTATATGACTTGATAAGAGAAACCATAAACGGGAGTCAAAGACTGGGTTCTAATGCCGCTTTGTTAGGTGACCATCATGTCATTTACTGAATGGTACACAAGGCTCTCTTACGATCCATTCCCAGTCGACTTACCCAGTATTTGACTGCTTGTCTTTACAGAGTCCATAGTTCCAGCTTCATTAAACTATTCACTTTTCTCAGAACAGTCTCTGAACTTTGCGCATGCTGGGTTTTTTTCCCTTTTCTATTTAGTATGCCCTGCTCCTCGTTTCTGCCTGAAAAACTAATATCCATCCTTCAAGTCCATATCAAATGTCGACTTCTGTGGGAAATCTTCCCTGGCATCACCATGTAAAATTAATCATTCCCTCTATTGTCAAGCTTACAGTGTTGGTAAAGCAGGAATCAGTCTCAAGTTGATAAATGACTTTTTTCCTATTGTTTCAAAATTTAGTATTTGCCCAACACCTATTTATTTTGTGCCAAGTATTATCTGTGCAGAAAAGAGTTAACTGCAGGCCTGAGACTGCTACCCTTTTCAAAGGCCTATTTCCAAGGCTGGCCCTTGGTTAGCAGCTGGGAATTTGGATTTCGGGAGGTAATCATTCCCAGAAGATAAGAGTGGCTCACTGTGCCTACGCTATTTATACAAACGTTATGGCTTATGCTGAACACCTGCTTTCAGAATTCTGGTACCTGCCAGGAAGAAGGGGCCTATAGGAACAGCCCTCAACAACAATCTTGGCCCGGAGTCTCTATTCAGTAGCTTCCGGATAGACAACATTTCACACACGCTATCCCAGCTCATCCCAGCTCACGGCTGGAGGAGTCAGGAGCGCCTGTGTGAACCCCCTGAGAGAGGATTCTAGAGTCTATACCTGGATCCCCCCAGATTTCACGCACAGTGCCTTTTCCCTTTGAGGGTTTTTACTTTGTCCCTTTCCACAGAAATCAATCACAGCCGTGACTACAACTATATGCGGAGTCCTGTGAGTCCTCCTAGCAAATCATTAAAACTGGGGGTGGCCCTGGGGACCCTGAGACACCCATATATTATTTCATCTAACTTGCACAACCTCCCTGTGGGAAGTAGATTATTATTATCATCCTTATTTAATAGATTAGAAAATGATCACAGAGATTAAATGACCTGGAATAGGACACACAGTGACAAAGACAAGATTTGAACACAAATTTTCTGCTTCCAAGTTTGTTGCTTGTATGTTTCCTGAGGGAAGGGAAGCAAAGACTTTCACACTGAAGGTTCACAATAAATAACAACTCTCAGGTTAAACAGCTAACTAGTCTAATAATAGTTCCATGTTAAAAAAATGTTGAGTCTAGGCTTTTCTAATCTTTAAAAATATGGCAATATAGAGTATTAGAGGTGGGGGGGTATGTATACACCCTGAAGGAATAGTAAGTTATACACAAACTGTTCCTCTTTGTGAGCCACTTCCTAGATTTTCTCTTTTCAAGAGTCCCTTAAGACCCTTACACCATTCTGTGGTTTGGACATTCTCAATTTACACAGGAAGCCTTGAGTACCTTTTAGTAAAATCTTTGAAGCACAGTCGTAGTTTATTATGATGTCTGAAGAGCTTTGGGTCACTGGGTATTTCAGACAGAAAAACCTGGGCAACTTCCAAAGGCCCCTGTAAAATAAGAAAATAAAACAAGTGTGTTTTTGTTTTCTCTAAAATCAGAGGTATAATTTACCCAAATGATTTTTTCTTAGCACTAAGATGGCTGCATTTAAGCATAATGCAGATATGTCTATGTCTATATTAAAACTTCAGGGCACTTGGGTGGCTCAGTCAGTTCACGTCTGACTCTTGATTTCCGCTCTGGTCATGATCTCAGAATCCCGTGTCCGGCTGTGGGCTCAGCAGGGAGTCTGCTTGAGATTTTCTCTCTCTCTCTCTCTCTCCCTCTGCCTCTCCTCACCCTTGAGTGTACTCTCTCTCCCTCTAAAATAAATACACCCATCTTTAAAAACAAAACCAAAATACCAAAAAACCTTCTCACAGACAGATTCTGGCCATATTATTTTTAGCTTCTCCTAATGCCAAATCTATATGCTTAGGTACTGTAATTAAATTGCTGAGTATTTTTCAAAGAAAAGTAGTAGGAGTTCAAGGATTGACTATTATATTTATCAATACATTTTGCCTTGTACTTTTTACATTCCTTAATTTACCCTGGATGCAAACAGTTGTCAAGCCACTGGTTATTAGGATACTTGATTCTGCTAAAATAGCTTCCCTCAGTATTCCAAATGTGTTCTAACACTGCAAGTTAAAGACGATCCCTTGTGAGTGTTGTATCATTTAGAAGTAAAACCCCCAAATCATGTATGTTTTTAGGGGTAAAAGTGTTAAAAAACATTTATTTCGCTTTGGTACGGCACTTCTTGGCTTTGCTTCTTTAACCTAAAATATAGGTAAGATATATAATATGAATTCTTACTTGAAGCCTTTCTGGATTTTCCCTTACCCTGGAATATTCCCTAATCATCACCAAGAGAATCTGAATGAACCCATTACAAGGAGATAAACGGGGATGGCTTCTAATCTGCACACGACAAAGCACCAAACAATAATATCTTATGTACATATATTATTAAAATTTTCAGAGTGATTCCACATATTTCCTCCTCATGACTCAATGGGAAGGAGATCTGGAGAAGGTAACATCAGGGAATATCTAAGGAAGTAGGCATCCACATGTACGAAGAGAGTTCTGAAAACAAGACCTTTTTAGATCACGTTCTTTCAGCACGAGGTTTTTGTTTTTTAAAGATTTTGTTTATTTTTTGACAGAGAGAGAGAGAGACAGAGAGAGAGGGAACGCAAGCAGGGGGAGTGGGAGAGGGAGAAGCAGGCTTCCCGCTGAGCAGGGAGCCCGATGCGGGGCTCAATCCCAGGACCCTGGGATCATGACCTGAGCCGAAGGCAGACGCCTAATGACTGAGCCACCCAGGTGCCCCTCAGTACGAGGTTTTAAAGGAAGGGCCATTTTAAGTGAATCAGTTCCTTCTTAATAGAATGTTTAAGAACAACAGGTAGAAAAATACAGGCAGTACAGAGGGCAGGCGTGAAAACCTTAATAACTGCGATTATACTAAAAAGATTTTTTTTTCAGTCTATTTTCATTTATACTTCGTGTCTTTTGCAAACCACTTCTAACCCACCTATCTTTTTCCACTTGATCAGACACTCGTGGCCTTTGTGAAACATAATCAGGAAATCCTTCCCAATTCCACTTACGACTGCCATCACAGAGTACCAGCAAAAAGCACTAACCTGATTCACTGTTGTGCCTACAGACCCCTGGAGAACCATCTGAAGCATTTTGGGGTCTGCTGGATCCTGATGTGTTGCAAATGCCAACTCCTGGGTCTTTTTCTGCATGTCTTCAATAGCAACTTCAATTGGAGTTAAGATGATCTGGGTGAAATAACATCTAGTAGGTCAGTGTACTGATCGAACACTATTCAATGAGCTTGATATATAATCATTTTTTTAAAAAGTGGAGACCAACTATAAAACTGTTTTCTAATAATAGAATTCCAAACTTTGGATCCCTAAATTGGGGAGGGGGGGGAGCCAGCCTTTTAAAGCATAAGCTGAGGGTAAACTAGGGATTTAGAAAAGAAGCCAAAGTTAATGACTCAAAAATGGGTAAAGTTCTAGGATGCTGCCACGTGAGGGGCGGTACGTAACCCTACAGCCACACTGTTCTCACACGGCTCCAGTGTCTCTGTTTCACAAATCCTATTCCCGTTTGTGGACTTACCTCCTCTTTGTGAGTGACATTGACCCTTGTCTTAATATAAGGAAAGGCATGAGAAGTAGTCAGAATGGTCTTCCGTTTGAACTGTTCATGAAGTTCCCCATGGGCACGGCCGTCCAAAGTGAAAGGCGTACAGTACATGAAACGGCGAAGATTATAGTTTTTGTCAAAATAGGTGATTCTGTCCTTCATCTCGTATGTGTCAAAGTACGGTTCCACATAGGTTATCTGAATATATGCCTGGGGATTAAAAAAAAAAAAAAAAAGGCCTTCATTTTCTCACTGTTAAATCATCATTTAGTCCTCCTCCCACAAAATCATGGTCTCAGAGCTACACCTGTGTGGCATTCGGTCTCACCCACCATACCTTGTTAGGATCTAATTTACACTTGTCTACAGGATTAGAGTCCTTGATTACTTCAACCACATCCTCTCCAAATCTTTCTCCATAAAATCCCTACAATAAAAGAAAAAGAAACCTTTTACATGAACTTAACATTAGTGGAGAACAGAGAAGGCCTCTGAGGGAGACTTCTGAGCAAAATTAGGCCATTTAGTGAGTTCTTGCACAACCATCTGAGTAATTACAAAATAATTATTTAGGTTCACAAAAATTATATTAGCCTATTTATTTGATATTATTTATATCTACTCACTTTAATACAAAATAGAAGAACAATTTTCTACAATAAAAGTACAGGATTCCATAAGGGATCCTCAAGAAAAATAAAAAGGGAACAGAAAGCAGAACCAAAGAAACAAGGTATCTTTGATGTATAGGACCTTACTTTTATTGAGATTGATGTGGCCTGATTTCTTGCAGACATGGGTCAATGAACCAACATTCATTTTTATGAATGATTTAATATTCCAGAGTTTTCAAATAAAAGCGTTGATCTGCTGAAAGTTTCATACTGGTTTAGATTTTGAAAAGGCAACCCAGTCAAGAATGTAGTGACTTTCCCATATAACATGAAGGAGCAGCACGGGCAACAGATGGAGCTTATTCCATAGGAAAAATTACATCTGAATCTTCAAAGGAGAACCCCTACTCTTCCCTCAAAGATAATTTTTATGATTGAGTAAATTTGGAAAATACTGTCTCAATATTTCCCAAGACTTACTTAGCTCTTGAAAAATAAAAAGTCACACTTTAAGCCAATTTATGGAAGGTGAGCCCAGGGAAGTCACCAGTAAGAATACAACATTCAAGAAATTAATAGGAGCTGAGAATTAAAACAAGCCCAGAACACTGCTTCTCAAACTCTTATGTAAATACAAGTCACCCAGGGATCTTGTTAAAATGGAGATTTTAATTTAGAATATCTGGGGTAGGTAGGGTCTGAGATTCTACATTTTAATCTCCTAGATGAGGCCAGTGCTTCTGGTCCATGGGCTGCATTTTGAGTAAAAAAAAAATAGAGAGACGTTGGAAAGACTAACTATAGCAGAAAAGATTGGTAAACCTCATAAATATGAAAATTAGTCATTCATGGTGAAAATGAAGAAGTTTTAAAGGTTAAGGGGTTCTAAGAAGTGTTTTCAGGGTATGATTTCAGGCTTTTAATTTCTAAAGGATTCTCACTGGGAATCAGGCCAAAGAGATAATGCACTTGGGTCAGAAATTTCTTGGGGTTCCAGTTCCATCATCAGTTGCTACTTAACTCCTTATGCCTTTTACTGCAAAATGTAGATAATACTATACATTTCTCTGTAAATCACAGTAATTCTGAAGGTTGTAGTGGTTTCTAAAATATGTGTGAAAGGGGCACCTGGGTGGCTCAGTCATTAAGTGTCTGCCTTTGGCTCAGGTCATGGTCCCAGAGTCCTGGGATCGAGCCCCACATCGGGCTCCCTGCTCGGCGGGAAGCCTGCTTCTCCCTCTTCCACTCCTCCTGCTTGTGTTCCCTCTCTCGCTGTGTCTCTCTCTGTCAAATAAATAAAATCTTTAAAATAAAATAAAATATGTGTGAAAAAAGAGCCTCAAAAAAAAGTTTATATTATTTTACTGTTGCCATAGAAGATTTGAAGGATTTGAAAGATTATTACTGTAGCTATCAAAAAATCCTTAGTCTCTAAAGGAGTAGTTTATTTGGCAGGATCTGGCTTATTAAATGATTCGATCTGGATCTGAAAGTCAATTCATCATAGAGAATACAAATTAAAGATGACATTTATAAACTACCACAGCATTCACCTCCAATCTGTGAGAGATCTCTGCAAGCTTCGTTATTGCAGGCTCCTTGTAAACAAATTCCTGTTCATCCAAATCCCCGAACTTGGTTCCATAAAAACCAACACGAAAATAGGTGCCAAACATCCGCTTACCATCCTAGGCGTAGGAAAACAAAGAAACTTTAATACAAAGTTTTTTTTTGTTTTTCACATTATGTTTACATTGCTATAGCATAAAATTCTCAAAACACTGCAAAAAGATTTCATTCAAAATTACAAAATTTTATTGTTTCTCAAATGAAGGTAAAAACAAAGTAAATATTCTTTCTTTTTTGTTATTTCTAACAAATAACATTCTGCAATTAGGGCTTTTATCAAGTGACTGAATCACATATGTTTTATGTTTTTCAGAGTTTGTACCAAGTGACTACCTCACATTGGTCTATGTTTTTAAGTCCCTATACTTTGAGATAAATCATTTTCCTTATTGAAAGAAAAGATGCTTTGTATAACAAGAACTGTGTCTTAATTATTCTGAAATTATAGCATATCAAATAAAGTTAAATTTAAAAATAACATTAACATTTTTATTTAGCATTTGCCTTCATACAATCTTTATACATATTATCAATGAGGTCATAAAAGTTAGGACCCAAGTACATAGCACCCGGCATAGAGGACTCAGTAAATGGCAAGACCATGCAGAAGCCCTGAGGCAGACAATTTACAATGGGTGTCCCTCTCTCAATAAAAATACTTCTATGTGGAAGAGTAACAAAAGAGGAACAGAAAGGGAAAAGTGCATGAGAGATAAGAAAAAAATGTGACACGAGTTGGTTATTCTCAAGTCCCCAAACCACCCGCTGCATACATTAACCACACATTCCAGTACAAAGTACACTAAGACTATCTGAACTCTTACACAGCACATTTGAGCACAAATTCCTTCAATAAAGATAAAATATTTGGAAGCTTTCTATGTAATTCTTACAATTTATTTACAAGGATGTTTCAGAAGGGGGTGCCTGGGTGGTGCCTTTGGTTAAGCGTCTGATGCTTGGTTTCGGCTCAGGTCCCGATCTCAGGGTCATTAGATCGAGCCCCGTGTTGGGCCTGCTTAAGATTCTCGCTCTCCCCTGCCCCTACCTCCCCTCAAATAAATAAATAAATCTTTAAAAAAAACACCAAGATGTTTCCGAAGGATTTTGTGGTAGTGCCTATATACACAGTCTCACATAAGTATTTAAAAACCTCTGAATTCTCTTTAAGCCTAATCTGTCTTACACTTACTTTTCCTATATTGAGTTCTTACTGGAAAGGCTAAAGGATATGTAAAATAAGTCACAAATGAAACAGATAATTAAGCAAAACAGGAAACTCTGATCCTTAATTTACTAGTTTCATAATACCAAAAAAAAAAAAAAGTACTGTGACTAAAAATATCCCCATATTTCTATCCAGGAGAAATGAAGTTTTGAAGACAAAAATGTCTTTGAAGCTTAAAAAAAAAAAAACAAAAAACCTTGAGGTTTCTAATCTAAAAATTTTTTTCACAGTTATTTCAAAATTTAACACGTATAAAAATTAACTAAGTTCCTACAGCAAATGAAATCTCTCTAGAAAAAAAGGTATTCAATCAAAATTCTGATTAAAACCATCCATAAGCCAATGAAACAATATAATAGCAAATTTTGACATAATCAAGGAATGAAGGCACTGCATGGAAAATAAAAATGGCGTTTGAGAAAATTAATACCTTGTGATTATTATGTTTCAAAAATGTCATACACATATATACACATACATTTCTACTTTTAGAAACCACAAATAGTAAAATTTTGTTATTCTGGCCAAACTCCTCTCAGAGGTGTCCAACTTAAAATGCTATTCCACATCTTTAATATTGTGGCCTTTTAAATATTTGAAGACTGAGATTAGGACTTGTTTCCTTTAGCTAAACTTTCCAGTTCCCAATCATCTTTATATGATAGGAATTACTATCATCTTTGCATTTTATTAGTTTTTCAATGCCACCTTTCAAAGTGTGGCATCTCAGAAACAGACAGAATACTGCTGATATGATCTGATCAGTGCAGGGATCAGTGGGCTCACTGCCTCCCATAGGAACTTGAATTTTATTAATGCAGCTTATACCCAGTTACTAAGCACTTAAAGCTCTTTTTATTTACTTTCTTATACTGACATTCAGTTCAAGGAAAAAAAATATTGAGTGCTAATAATGTGTTAGACACTGTTCATCGTCAGTAATATGAAAATAAAAATGAGAAGATTTCGTTCCTCAAGAAAGTAAAGGATATACTCAAATAATTACAATACAAAGGGTTATGTGTTATAATAAAAAGTGGGATCAAGAAAGGAAAGATTAATCCTGCTGGACCCAGGTCACGGAAGAGGTGACACACAGAGTTCTACAAGTCAGAAGAACGGCTAACTGGATGTAGGAAGGAAGGAAAGACCATTTTAGCAGAGAGAGAAAGAAAGAAAAAAAAAAAGAAGGTAAAAGCCATGAAACAGAATGTGAGGGAAACCATTCATCCATTCACAGATTGACTGAGTGCCTACCATATATGTCAGCAAACTGTTCCAGGCATTTGTGATAAATCAGTGAACAAAAGAGGCCAAGAGCGTGGTCAGGGTAGGTCTAGAGGTGACATCTGAGCAAAGATGTGGAGGAGGTGGGAGAGTTATTCATGTGGATCTCTGGGGAGAGCACTGCAGGCAGAAGAGCGAGCCAGTGCACAGGTCCCAGGACAGAGCCTATCCAGTATGTTTGAAGAGCAGGAAGGAGGCCGGGGAATTGAAGGGGAGTGTGCAAGAGGCAGAATGGAGTAGGTCAGAGAGGTAACTCTGAGGAGTTACTGGAATTGAGAATGAATGTGTGTGCACTGGAATGGGGGAGGGAACAGAAGGAAGGCTAAGAGTTTGAGGAAATTTATTTTCAATTTACAAAAAGTTCTACAGTGTAAAACCACTGACTCTATCATGTTCATGAACCCATAATCATATAGCTTCTTCCTCAGCAAAAACATCACTTCATCTTGTTTCTTCTTCAGAGTTTTAGACCACAAGAGGACACTTGTTTTCTACTTTCCTATAACCTAGCTTCTATTTTTCCGGCATTACCTTTCCTTACTGTCATGAATTCTCTGAATTTCCTATCATTCCCACACTCCAATTTATTCTTCTGTTTACTGATTCTACCATCTCCTGGGTGATGCGACCACATCGCAGACAAGCAAACCCCACCTACTCCTCCCTCCACGTCTCTAATGGTTGAAATGTCTTATGACGAATGGACCGCAAATCTTTTCTCGTTTTCTTATCTTTAATGCAAGAACACTCTGTGGGGCTAGTTTTGTATCTCTACAATGACATCACTACTAAAACTTTTATCCACACCCAATTGTTTTCTGCTATGCTTCCTTCAAGGTTATTGATTTCCAGATAGGCACACCGGTATTTCATACAGTAGTAATCACCCTCCTCTTCTACTCAATCTATCCCTCTTATAGAACACAAACACTTTCATCAGTTTAGTTAGTAGTAGATGTCAACTTGGGAACATAACACCTCCTAGATTTCATTAGCCAAATTGTGTTAAGATTTCAAGTAGCAATAATGATGATGATGATGATGATGATGTTATAGTAACAACAATAAAAATAATAATCTCCAGGGCTCCTGGGTGGCTCAGTTGGTTAAGCGACTGCCTTCGGCTCAGGTCATGATCCTGGAGTCCCTGGATCGAGTCCCGCATCGGGCTCCTTGTTCGGCGGGAAGTCTGCTTCTCCCTCTGACCCTCCCCCCTCTCATGTACTTGCTCTCTCTCATTCTCTCTCGCAAATAAATAAATAAAATCTTTAAAAAAAATAAATAAAATAATAATCTCCAACATTTTTAAACTACTATGCGCTAGATGCTATTATCCCCTTTACACGAATTATTCTTATCACAACTATGAGATAGGTACCATTTTTTTTTGCCCTCATTTTATAGATGAGGAAAAGTAACTTGTCCAAGGTCACATGTTAATCAGTGGTGGGGCTGAGAGTTAAATACCAATATATTTGACACCTGAAGTCCAAGTTCTTAATTAAGCTATATAAATTCCCATACCCTATATACTGATATACAAACATTAGGACATAAGTATGATCTCTGAACCATCTTCCACTTCTGATGTTTTCCTTGAGAATTTTTGAGAATTTCCTTGAGTAAGTCTTTTGAGAATTAATGGGTACCTCCTACCCTATGCTTTGTCTTTTGCTGTATTACAACACTGTCCTCTCTACTCTAATATGATAAGCAGATTGGTGGTTCACCTATGGAATATATTCTTCTAAGATATAGCCTGTTACATTTCTTTTCAGAAGTTCAGTTTCAACCATTCCATGTCGTAGTCCAGGAAAAAGAAATCACACCTACCATCCTCTACACTGTGCATGTTTTCTGTCCAAATCTTTCCTTTTTCTGAAAAGTAGCATAAAGGGCAGAACACGTTCAGTGGTACTGCATCATCAGATGCTCAGTCATGGGTCTGTACCAATTATCAGAGAGTCACCAACTACCCAAAAAGTTGTCTCCTCCTGGAGATAAGAAGATTCTTCCCACCTATTATGTTTTCCTTAACTTTCTTTATATCTGACTTAACATTCCTGAGGTAAAGACTAGGCTTTTGGAATTTCTTTTTTCATTCCCTTCCTTCAGGGACTCCCCCCACCTCCATCATATCGCTGTTTCTAATTCTGCTCTACCTTTACTTGCTTAGATGAGTTAATTTAACTCACTTAGCTTTAGCATGGATTAAAGCATTAAAAATTCAACAGAAACCACTGCACCGAAACTATGGCCAGTATTTCCGAGCACAGAAACTGTCTCATAGTCATGTCCATCCAGCCCAATGACAAGAGTTAAGATATAGCCCTTTTGCATGTTTCAATCTCAAAAGTTAGGGTACCCCACTTTTCTTTAGCGGTCCAGCAGAAAGAGTTTAGCTTCACAAAGCTAATAAGCCCTTCTCTAGCCTTTCTGGAGACGATAAAATATACCTAATACGGTAGTGATATTCCCTTTGAAGAAATATGTTGTAATCTTTTAAGAAAAAAAAAGAAAGGAGAAAGTGTCACATGACTATTACCAATGTTTGGGGATTGATTATTCTGAAAAATCCAAACTCGCATTAATCTATTTCTGAAACTGATCACTGTTGGGTACATGGATAAATGCTTCTTTTAAAAATGAAACACACACACGCAAAAAATGAAATCAGTATAAAAATTTCCATACAGAAATTCAGTATTTCTCTTTTCCTAAAAATTTTTTTAAAATGCAATCGTAAGAAAGAAATGATTAAAACACACTTTATTTCCTACTATTGCCAGAAAAAGAAATGGGCTTGGGAAAAGAGAAAATAAAGGTGAACACTAAATAGCCATTAAGGTACTGAGAGTGAAAGAGCAGGGAACAGCCACCATGGTTTGTGACGGGTTCCTGATTGATTCCTTTGCATGGTAAATACTTGACCAAATTGCTAAGTGTCAAGTTTTAGAGTTATCTTTTACACACACACACACACACACACCCCTCAAAAGCTTTGCCAACTCCAATTATTTGTACCAAATCAAAGAGCATAATGAAAAATGAAACACACTGCCCAGAGGGCTTTCCTGTAAGTCAGGTAGTGAGTTATCCATTCAAAGAGCCTTTCTACACAATGGATAAGTTATCCTTACTGGATATTAAACCAGTGAGTTCTCTGAGAATACTAGGATATTAGCTAGGAAACACAGCTTTTAGAAAAAAAAACAAAATTACTGAAGTTTTCACAGAGTCAAAAAGAAAAATATTCACAAGATAGGAACTTACCACAATAGACAATAGTAAAAGTAGGGAGTAGGGTCAGCAACCAGGGGCAAGAGAGAAGAGAAAACAGAAAGCATTTTAATTAGGGAAATTTCAAAACAAATAAGCAGCAAATGGTGGCAAACACATTTTTAAAATGCAAGCATCCATTTAAGTTTTACAAGGGAAAAGCAAAAAACAAACGTGCAACAATTTTAGAAGCTACAAAGCTAAAAGTCCAGTGAAAGGTAGTGACAAGAATATAAACAGAAAAATAAAGTCTGCACGACTTTTATCATGCAATAAACATGATGACAGAATGATATTAATGTCATAACCAGTGAAAATTATACCTTTCAGGGGTCGATTTAGCATCAAGCCGACTAGTAATAAACTGCTCAGAGGTTTCAATATATCTTCTTTCATGCCTACTTTTCAGCTAATTTCATTTCATGTGAGGAAATCCATAAGGAACTTTACCATTCCTAGATTAACCATGGCAAGTCTCTTTCTGTTATCTCCTAACTGAGCCACAAAAATGAGGAATTATATATTAGATATTAATGAGGTCATACACATTGAATCTGGAGAATTAAGGTAGATATGCAAGTACTGGCTTCAACTGAAGAAAAGCAGAAAGTAGGGACTAATTCAGGAATGGAGGAAACACAGTAGTAACATTCATTCCTAAGGTTTTCTATCTGGGTCCCCAAATAAGGACCGCAGTGCAAAACCAGAGAAAGCGTAAGCTGTTGAGCCAACGTGAATGTGACCTCAAAGTGAGAGGCAAAGCAGACAACTTTACAAATACACCTCGCTTAAAATAAACCTGATTTAGTAATACCCTGGCTTCACCTCATCAAAATAAATTAGGGCACATTTTCCAGAACTCTTTTCTTTATAGAAAGATTTAAAACAATAGCAATCAAATCTTTCTGGCTTTTTTCAGGTAAAATTCGATTCATACATTACTCTTCACAAGCCTACCTCCTACATAAAAGGAAGCATATGTAGTCTTCCACACAAATTATCAAACTGTCAAGTAGAGGAGGTCAAAGTAAATTTCATGTTCTCCCACTCTCTTTATCCCTCCCACCAACAAAATTTAAATGACAAAGTGAATTTCTTCCCTCAGTAGTGCTCATACTCAAGGTGAAGTGACTCAAGATCAAATCAACACATTATTTCATCAATTCTGAGACGCACATTTTTTTGGCCCACATTTTAATATCCCTGATGTTGTGATTTAATACGTTTCCTTTTCTTTCTTAAAGGCATATAAAATAATGGTATGTCTTACAATTGATGGCGTCTTTGATCAGATGAAATATTGTATTTTCTATACACCTCTGAGCAATAACACATAAATCGACCTCTGTAAAATGAGGTGAAACAATATGGTTAAAAAAAGAAATCTGTGTGTAAATGTTGATGAAAGAAAATGCTTCAAAGGATAAAAACAAACTAAAGTGACGACAAAGTGGCTCATTTACCAAAGAATCTCATTAGTACAACATATGAATTTCCATGCACTGCCTACAACCTCTTAATAATAAATTGCTTAAAATAACTTAAGAGTATTTTAACAAAATTTCTTTGGTTAATGAATTCAGTTGATAGCAGATAGCAACAGAATGCCCACAGCTAGCACATGTGGGCAAAGCATTGGCATAAGAAATCTCGTCAAATCAATCTATTAGTGTCTTTAACTAACTAAAACATTACCTACCTCCCAGCCAGTACTCTGTATAATAAAAAGTAAAAAAGGGCAAGTCATAAAAAAAAAAAAAAAAAAAAACTGTTTTAAAAGAAAAAAAAAAAGGCCAAAGGAACTTGAGCAGTGTAAGGCACCATATACGATAAAATCTTCTCTGCGAACAGAAGACAGCAGGATATTTTTAACACCATATTCTTTCACTTAAGATCTGTGACAATTTCCTAAATTGCTTGTTCAAAACCTAAGTAGTTAAAATTCCACCTTTTAAAAACTTTAGAAAGAGAAACTATAAATTTTGGTGAAAAAGAGACAGCTATGTGTTCCATTAATGTATCTGAATTAGACCTCTAACTCACGGGAGCTGTGCTTCACTGAACTACCCAGCGTACACTGGAATAGAAATCGCAATTTTGCTCAAATGCCTATCATACAAATGGAGGAAAATTTCTTGCAAACTACTAGCTCCAGGTGTTCCAGACCTGACATGTAACTGACAAGTGCATGTACACAACTGATTATTATAAGACCCACCTGTTACCATCATGAATTGTAATAAATCTCTGGCAATTTCAGTGTTTTAGTAGAGGACAATAAAATATTGACTTAACAATAGCAGCCCTGTTTTAAGACTATTAAAGTTTTTCAGATTATATCAATTCATCCAGAATAACTTAGTCCACAGCGAGAAAGAGGAGGTCAAGCTGACAGACAGTAGAACAGGACTAGTAATGAATACAAAAGTGGATCATCAGTACTCCACATCCTTCTTGGATGAGGGGGGTAGCAGATAACAGCACAGGGAGTCTGGGGAAGGGAAGGGAAAAGCGGGGAAGGAGGCTCAACAGGATATTTCAGAGGATATTAAGAGAGCCAAGAATTTAGTTACAGGGAAATCAATTGCTAGTAGTCTACTTCATTTTTAAACCAAGCCTTATTTTGATTTTAATTTTGGTGATAACGTGGATTCCATGAACTATAAACAAGTACTAAAATCATGCTATTATAATTGAATAAGCATAAGACAACAGTTTTAGTCATTATTTTCACTAAATATTACTTTCATATTAGAAATATATTAAAGTATGATTGAATGGGAGCGCCTGGGTGGCTCAGTTGGTTAAGCGACTGCCTTCAGCTCAGGTCATGATCCCAGGGTCCTGGGATCGAGTCCCACATCGGGCTCCTGGCTCAGCGGGGAGCCTGCTTCTCCCTCTGACCCTCTCCCCTCTCATGCTGTTTCTCTCCTGCTCACTCTCTAATAAATAAATAAATAAATAAATAATCTTTAAAGTATGATTGAATGGAACATCTAGGGAAAAATAGTTGAAGCTGAGGTGAAAACATTAACAATATTAGTTTATTAAACTTTCATATCATTTAATAAAAAACTAACAAATACAAAACTTTTTTGGCAGCAAAAGAAATCGACTTAAAAATCAGATTCACAATTTTAACTCACATTTGAAACAGAAAAGAACTCACAATTTTAAAAATTTGCCAACTATTAATTTTTAAAAAGTGAATAAAAAAAACTGTGTAGAAAGTTTATGATGATCATGATCTACTTTAGGTAAATTCATTTTTTGTTAATGAATCTTGCTTTGGCCATGAACCATCATTTTGACATTGTTCATTTGTAACCTGATTAAAATGGTCATTTCATCGGATCTACTTTGACATCAGGACAAAGCAACACTAATGCTTTCAGACAGTTTTCTCCATTTACACTGAAATTGCAATCATTACCTGATGAACAATTTTGCTGAATGCTTCTTGAAGTTTACCATGAATTGTGGATAGTTTCTTTGCATCCCGATTAGCTTCGTGAATAGGAATAAGTACTTTGTAAACCTCATTTACTGCCTCATACATGCCAGCCTATAAGAATAATGTTATAAGATATTGTTTTCTCTTACATCAATATGAAAGTAAAGAATTACAATTTATGAATTCACAATACTTCCACTAAGGCAATACCACTGAAGCTTTCCCAGTAGGACATAAAAACAAACACTACTAATTTTTAATTTTATCAAGCCTTAATAAAAGAATTTTGCACAATGCATTATCTCCTCTAGATGGATGGATATGTACGTGTGGGTATATTTTACACAAAAACCGTATATGCATATTTAAATTTCTATATAATTGAAATTGAACATTCTGATATCTACACAGTAATTACTTCACCAGTGTGTATGTGTGAGTACTTACACATGCATATAAACTGTGGCAGAAATTAATCCTGAGCAGAAGAATAAAAGAAATCCAAGTACTACATTAGTCACAGACACCAGATAACCTGTGGCATCCTGGCAAGCTAAAATTATTTACATTTCTAAAACATTAAATTGGTACAGGAAATCTTATTGGAAATATCCTGTGGGAAAAAAATCAGTGATCTTTCACCAGATTTAAGAAGGTTCTGAGCTACCAGATTTTATTGCCCTAGAGGCCAATGGCCGGCCAAGGGCTACTCTGCTTACAACCACAGTGAGGGACAACATGTGTTTGTACTGTTACTCCGTTTTCTTATCCTTAATAACGGGTTGGTGGCTGTAATGAAGGAAGAAAGAGAGATTTTCCAAGAGCTGCTGAGTTCTATTACCTCACAAATCAACATATTTTGCCAAGGAAATAAACATATGGTTCTTAAATTTTCTAGTAAAAGTTCACAGGAGTTTAAGCAATCATGTAACTGTAATAGTGAAAGATATATAGTGTAACTAAAATGCCCCTATAATTATTGTAATTAAGATTAGACAGATTAGGGGGTGCCTGGGTGGCTCAGTCAGTTAAGTGTCTGCCTTCTGCTCAGGTCATGATCCCGGAGTCCCAGGATCTTCTCCCTCTGCCCATCAGGCTGTTCATGCGCTCTTTCTCTCTCTCTCTCTCACTCTCTCTCTCTCAAATTAATAAAATCTTTAAAAAAAATTTTTAAAAAAGAAAATTTAAACAGATTAGTTGAAAAACAGTGAATTTCATAATTACATGCTATTACAAAAAAACTTCTGTAATACAGGCCATTGTATTACTATGAATTATTAAAATTACACACACACAAACACAGAGTGTGTATTTATTAAAATATTCCATTAATAAGAAAAAACACTTCCCCACTGCTGCTAGTTCAGATCACTTAAAATGAAACTCAAGCAGCAGGGATCAAGGGGAGCAATCAGGACATTCGAGGTCCTCAGATAGGAAATTTTAAAATGGCAATTACCTAACATTCTTAGAGTCTCAGAATAATTATATTTAAATAAGCTGGTTCTTAGTGGGAATAATGGTGAAGAGGATGGTAATGCCAAACACTAATACTTGGAGCCAGGCACCATGATAAGCACTTTACATATATTAACTCATTTAATCCTAACAGCATTCCCATGCGATTCCTACTACTATTAGATGCATTTAATGGATGAGAAAAGCGAAGCACTGATAGGCTGAGTAATTTGTGCCCGAAGTGAGTGAACTACTAAGGTAGCAGAGCCAGGGTATGAATTCTGGCTGTATGCCTTCTAAATAGATGCCCTTAACCAACACATCGCAGGGTAGGGTTAAGGCCAGGAGAATAACCAATTCCCTATAGCAGTATAATGGTGAAGAAGGGCAGCACTGCATATTATGTTAAGCTTCCCCCTTACCCTAACATGAATTTCATAGTCTCCTAAACCTTGGCACTGGGACACTAAATACCCAACAGAAATGTCAGAGAAAGCAGGTGTCCCTATTACCATAGTTTAAGAAAGTAAGCAGGGCTAGCTCTCTTTCCTTTCTCCAATAATCATCCTATCATGGATCAATAAGACTGCTTCAATTCTTCACATACAGACAGGGAGGGACAAGGACTGGGCTTATAACATGGTACAGGCAAAGGATCAAGGACATAGTTCATAAAGCTCCTGGTAAGTAAGCTCTAGGTCTCTAATACCTTCCTAATAGGGCTCACTATGCAACCAAGAGATGAGGGGCCATAATTTTCCTGAGCACCAGGGCAACGTCCAAAACACTCAAAAGAAGATTCTCCCTGTCATCCAACAGACCAGCTCTAGAGCTAGAGCCACATTAGTCTCCTCAAATAGGAAGTTAAAATCATCCAGAGGTTTTCTTTTTTGTTCTGATTTTTAATTTTAAGGTTTTAGAAAATGTTTGGTGGTAAAAGTTTTATAAACCAAAAAAAAAAATCTGTTATAGATTAAGTGATGGTTCATAAATAAGCAAATGAAAAATACTGGAGGAAATGACAGGTTATTAAGACAAAAAGGAGTTAAGCAGTGATATATTTACAGAGAAAATCTGTTCCTAGACAGTTTTTAAGGTGCTTGGAGAAAACTATCATAAGGTAAAGCAGGGTCATAGGCAGAGAGAATATACATATTATGAATAATTCAGAGGTATGTATCTGTGGAAAGAGAATGAACAGGAGTCATCTACCATAGAGAAAGAAGCAGCTGCTTGTTCCAGTAATCCCACGAGTCCTGACTCAGTAAAGTACTTTCCAGAGCAGATACCTTCTTCATCTGGAGATACCACATCATCTGAGACTGCAGATTCTTCTAAAACATTAGATGAAATATTCTGGGGGAGAAAATTAAAACGGCTTTTGAAATGGAATTAACTTCTTAGCATGAAAGATGTATATAAGGAAGTAACTGAAGATGAAATATTAATACAAGCTTGGATTAAAAAAAAGGTGGGGGTAGTCAACACAAAGATAATAGACAAATCTCCAAAATCCTTCTGTATTCTGAAGATGACAATAAATGGTAATACTATAGTAACTTTTCCATTAATAAAAGTTGTGAGATAGAAAATTAGAAAAATCACGGGCTAAGGAAAACAGTGATATGATACAGGACATCGGAGACTTAAACAGTCCTTATTTTTAACTTAAATGATTTTGTCAAAACCCCCCACAAGGAAAATTAAGGCGCAATATGGCTTGGCTTGCCTAACATACATTGAGTTAATGAACAAACTCAGATATAATAAAATCCAACGAGATTGGGATCAGCCATTATTTCCAAAGAAGAAATAATGCATACTACCTTAAATATTTTTACCTAAACATTTACAGCAAATATACACTCATTTGACATTTTTTCAAAGTAGATCTAAGGCCTTTTCTTTGTGTACAGGTCTCCAGATTTTCGTCCAGTCTCTCTTGACTAGATACCCATAATGCCTTCAGTAAAGATTTCCAGTTCTGGTTTCTTTAGTGGAAAAACTTGAACTCAGAAGGTTATCCAATTATCCTAGATTTCTAGGAGCTCTCCCCCCAGTCTTCTGTAGTTGGGCCAGAATTAATTCAACAGCAATTGTTTTGGAGACTCACTTTTATCAAGTCTTTGCAAAACATTTAACTTAGTTTTCAGAGAAACAATGACTGGCTTTCTCTCCACATTTAGATTTCGCCAGCAGACATAACATTTAACTAAGTTTTGTAATTTCCCAAATCTGACATTCACAGGTTTTCAAGAAAAGCAAAGCATAACTGACTCCTGGCAAGCAAAGAATTCCACTAGTGGGTCAGAGGTATGGATCCTACAAGGGAGTAAACTATCATCTCTGAGCCACGGTTATCTGCCTCTTTTATACAGAGAATGGAGAATGCTGGGTTATCTGATGTTTTAAGTAAAAGCCAGTTCAGAGTTTCTACTGTATTCGGGTTCTCCATATTTCACATGTATTTCATAGATGCTATGAAGTCCATAGCAGTATAGGCAAAGAGAATAAACACTGGTATTGAGAGGTAAAAAAAAAAAGGGGGGGGGGGAAATTAAAAAAAAATACTCTTTACCAATGTATTCAAGACAGTGATAGTGAAATGTTAATTTATCTTGTGAAGCATTAGCTTTAGTCTTTATGCTTTCCTTACAAGCTGAGTGAATCTTAACACCAGTGAGAAAAGGTAAAACTAAAAAGGACATACCTTGATGTAATGTAAACCTGGCAGATTCCTACCTGAAATGTTACACATCCTACAGGAAGATATTTGCGGTCCTCCAGCATGCTCAGATATTCAGCGACAAGTGCTGCTGAGTGGACCAGGCACTGGGCAGCTTCGGCATGGTTGCTTCGTTCCGAGTGTTTGCCCGCCATGTTCTGCAACCAGGTCAGTCGCAGATCTGGAGAGGTCTGGTAGCCCTTGGCAATTCTAATTAGAAGAGAAATTCTTTTCAATGAGCATTTGCTTCCCAAGCTGGAAGGAGTTTGGACTGCTCGTTCAGTATTTACCTAGAGAGGTTTCTGTCATTGAGCACAACCTATTAAGACAAGTGTTTGAATGGTATGAAAATGTCTCTGAATATGCTTAAAGAAGTAACTGTAGGCCCATGGCATGGTTGATAGCAGTTTTTTTTTGGGGGGGAAAAAAAAAAAAAAAAAAAAAAAAAAAAACCACACACACACACACAAAAAAAACATGCCATCAGTAAGGGAAAGCTATGAGAACGTATGTGTTCATTATGGGAATATAAAGAAGTTTTATAGTCAAAAAAAGATTTATAAGACAGTTTCATTGCATCATATTTATTTTAAAGAAATATTTGTGTCTTTAAAGAACTCCAAAACTATAAAAAGAGAGGGTCATATGCCAAAGAAAAGTCTCAAGTTTTACTTGCATCTTTCAAGATATAACAGGAATTACAAATTTCTCAAAATGTGCTCTTAGAAATATTACATTATAGGCACAGCCATATTTAAAATCAGGAAACTTAATGTTATGGTAAAATAATACGCTGTATTTTCTTCCTAAAGGATTGATTTTTACCTTTAAAATATGGGTCTTAGGCCTCTGCATGAAGTCTAGGGCACAGGATAGTAAGGTGTAAATATGTGTCATGATTATTTTTAAAAATCCTCTGTTTTTGAAAAGTAGCATGGAAAAAGTGCATTTTGACTTTTCAATCTACCATTAGAAAACGACTTAAGTAATTCTGGTATGTTTATTTTTTTTATCTAATGCTTTCTGTATGTTTTACCAATTTGTTTTTTTTAGTTTTTACTTAAATTCCAGTTAGCTAACATACAGTGTAATATTAGTTTTAAATGTATAATTTAGTGATTCCATACTTCCATACAACACCCGGTGCTCATCACACAAGTGCCCTCCTTAATCCCCATCACCTATTTCATCCATTCCCCTGCCCCCCTCCCCTCTGGTAACCATCAGTCCTCTATAGTTAAGAGTCTGTTTCTTGGTTTGTCTCTCTTCCTCTTTTTCCCCTTTGCTCATCTGTTTTGTTTCTTAAATTTCACATATGAGTGAAATAATATGGTATCTGTCTTTCTCTGACTGGCTTATTTCACTTAGCATTATACCCTCTAGCTCGCTCCATGTTGTTGCAAATGGCAAGATTTTATTCTTTTTGATGGCTGAATGATATTCCATTATATATATACCACATCTTATCTATCCATTCATTGGTCGATGGATACTTGGGCTGCTTCCATAATTTGGCTATTGTAGATAATGCTGCTATAAACATCGGGGTGCATGCATCCCTTTGAATTGGTATTTTTGTATTCTTTGGGTAAATACCTAGTTGTGCCATTGCTGGATCATAGGGTACTTCTATTTTTAACTTTTACCAATTTAAACCTATTACACAAGGTACAAACGAATCAAACAAATGATACCTGTACATTAGATCAATCAACATTTCAGGATCCTCCTGGTGTTCCTTCATTTTAACAGTATCAGAAAGGATCATATGGAGATTGAAAACCAAATCTTGAACCTGCAGCAGAGAATTTTATTTAAAAAAAATTCTTTAATTATCATTCATTCATAATCACTAAATTAGTTTGGAAGATATTTCAGATAAACATCTGAAGGTTGCAAAACAAATAAAATGACACTGATATAGTTCTAAAGGATATGGATATGCTGGAGTACGATGAGTGAAGGGTAGTAAACTTTATACTAAATTCCTCAGTGGGCTGTTTTTTTCTGTTTTGTTTTGTTTTGTTTCCAGTTCTTCTCTGGAAACAAAGAGAACTAGAAGTAGAAATAAAATACAGGGATGTAGAGGATACAAGAAGAGAATACAAAAGGAAATTCTCTCCTAGGTTTCTCTGTTTCTGATTCTCCCAATGGTAGTTGGTAAAAACTTCACTTTTAAGGACAATTACTATTTCATTAATAAGTGGGAATAATATTTCATCATAAAGCTTCCTATTTGTTTACACTGCCTAGGTCTACTATTTGTTATTTGTTACAAATTCACAGAATTACATATCAAAGATATTAAGCTTTCCAAGAAGGAAGCATGGCTTATTGAAACAAAATGATTCACCCCATCTATGGCATATGATCTATGGATTGAAAGAAAAATACAGATTCCTCCAGTAAAAACCAAAGTTTGAATTAACAATTTGGAAAGTGCCTATTTATCATCCTATTTCAACTAGTGATCTAGAAAGTCACATTTCTGACCTGATCAGGAAATGTCGTTTCCCTCAATTCCAGATCTTCTTCAGCATATGTCAATATAGTCTTTAGAGAACGTCTTAAGAATTCCTCATTAAAATTCTGAGATGTGCCCACCAAGGATGACAGTGACATGGTTACCTGCATTTTAACCCTAGCAAAGTTCTGTAACAGAGAAATTGTCAGGTCAGCACTTAATATAGAAAAACTTAAGGAAAAAGTCTACTTTTTGTACTTGCTAAATGAAAAGGTTAGTAAAAAAAAAAAAATACCACTCCAAGCAAGATACTTTTTAAAAAGTAATGAAATATGCATATTAAAATCAAATTATTTTAAAACCTTATAATAAGACCCAACACTTAGAATTTTGCCAAGAATAATATGTTACAAAACAGAATAAAAAAAAAAAGCCATGTATTAGAATCGAATTAGAAGTTGTACCTAAGACTTTACATTAATCTGTTTTGAGGTATGTATTATTAATAATAACACTATGTTTACACATGAGGTTATAGAGCTTGACCTATATCACAAAATCCGTGGTGGGAGATGTCGTCTTTAACCTCCAGCCCATTTCATTAGGTCCATTACCATGATGAAAGTAATTTAACACACATCATGCATGAAGTAACTTAAAGCAGAATCTCTGGAGTAATGCTTAGAATAGTTTACATTCTTCCTTTTACAGGGTAAATTCATTTCTGTCCCACCATTTCTCCCTATGAAACCACTTTTAAGAGGTTAATCAGGGATAACCTAGTAAAGGCAAATCCAAGATACTTTCTGATCAATATTCTACCTGACATTTCTGTATATTTAAATGTATTGATTACTTTTTATCCTTGATAATTTCCTGCCTAACCTTCAGTGGTACCATTTTATCCTGATCTTCCTAAATATATCCACTACTTTTTGATTGCCCTTCTTAAATACCAGTGTTCCCAAAGATTCTGTCAAGAAACCTCTTCACTTGTCATTCTGAACAGCCTCATCCATTTCTTTGCCTTCAGTTGGTATAGATATAATATCTAGGTCTTCCGCTTTTATTTCTCTCTAGAGCTCCAGGCCATAGTATTTTACTAGATGGCTCTATCTGGATCTCATAGGCACCCCAATTTTAACATTTCTAATATACCTTCTTTCCCTATTGATTAAACAAATGGTACTACTATTCTTCTAGTCATTCAGGCCAAAAAAGTATCTAGGAGTCATCCCTCTGTCACTCTCCCCTGTCCTTATCCAAACCATAAAGCCAGTCCACACTCCCCCCAATCTGTTGCAGTCTGGTCTTTCTCCATTCCCAAGGCCACTGCTATAGTTTACACCCTTACCATGTCTTACTTGGATTACTGTATTAACTTAATTGATCTTACGGCCTTTTCTCTCATAACCCAAGTTTATTTTCTACATAATATCAGGGAAATTTGTGTAAATTTTTCAAGTCTGAACATATCACTCCTCTCCTTAAAATATTCCAATGGCTGACCACAGCCTTGAGGATAAAATTCAAGTATATGACTCAGTAAATATATCAAACTATACAGTGGGAATTGAAAGACCAGTACTAAAACAAGTATCTGCCCTAGAGATAGCTCAGTCTAAGCCTTTTCAGTTACAACTTTATCTCTTCCTATTCTCTCTTCCAGCCAGAACCATCACGAAGTGCTAAAAGAGTATCTTTCTCTCTTTGCCTGTTCCCTTCTCTTGACTCCATGCCTTTTTAATTATGCATGTGCCATTTTCTTCACCTACAAAGTGCTACCCACCTATTTACCATTCTGATCAGGCAATTCTTCATCTTTGGTTCAAGCATCTCCTCTTTCTGAAAACCCATCTCTGGGAGCATAAATCACTTTTCTCTGTGCTTACACAGTGCCCTGTGCTTACCTCTCATTATATTAATAACAGCAAACACTTATCAGCATTTGCTCAATGCCAGTTACTGTTTTAAGTGTTTTACCTAATATGAATTTATATATCCTCACCACAGAAAGGGTACTTCTTGCTATTATTAGGATGAACATTGGCTGTTCAGAGATGAGCACTGTTCATTTCTTCTCCCACTAAATGTTAAGCTACTTTAAAAAAAAAAAAAAAAGAACTGTTCTTTCATCTGTGTGTGCCCAATGCCTACTACAGTACCTAGAACACAGTTCAATACTTGGTTCTAATATCTGTCAAATACATAAACTATAAATCACTGCCAGTTTTAAATTACCTATTCCTCATTAGAGGTACTACCTGACACAATGAGGACAAATTACCTAGTTTTATCCTATTATATAAAGTTTTCCTAAAACAACAGAAGATGTACCAAAAAGATTCCAAGTGTGGTCAAACTTTAGGGACTTTATTTCAAAAGCTAAACTGGATCAATAAAGTACCTGGATCCTTCTGTTCTTGATTAAGAAATGAGGACTTGGCTTCCGGTTAAAAAGGGACAGTGTGAAATAGCAATTTCCTACTTCTCCTGGACTTTATACAAAAATGAAAGACGAATAGGAAAAAATCCACAAACTTTATTTTCATCAAAGGAGGAGTCTGATGTAATCCATGTATTAGAAAAATGCAGAATGGTTGCCAAGACAGGCTAAGATAGGATACAGTTTCAAAAGAAGGCAAGGAGAAGAAAGCAAAGAGTGAGGGATGCTAGGGCACAGATTTCAGAAATAATGGGGAAAAATACTTCTTTCAGATAGGAGACTCACTTTGAAGTCATAAAGCTCTTTGTCTTGAAAACAAAATGAGCTAAAAATCTGGGAAGACTGGCTAGAAATGGTTTGACCAGAAACTTCAGGAAGTTAGGCAAGGTGTGTTTACAATAGCAAAATCCCATGAGAAACACATTCCTGAAGGAACTTCCTACAAATACCTGGGCCAAGACAATCCAACTCCTTCTACGTTGAGTAATAAAAAAGGGAAGATTAGTGAAACTCACCAGATGAAAAACACTTAATAGAAAAATGTTGTTATGAAACAGATGAAAATTCTAATGAAATATTTTGCCTTAAATTATTAAAATGTATGAACTTTAGAAAGGAAAACAAGGCAGAAATAAACTCAAGAAAAGAGCACAAATCAGAAAGAGAGGACACAAAATAGGAGCTTACATGTGAGCTGACACTACTTAAAAAGAAATAGAAAAAAAGATAAAATTGGAAAAAGAAAGAAAGGATGTCATGGAGAGCACATAAGGTATATAGGACAGAGAAATTCTGAAAAAAAGAACCACAATAAATGGAAATTTTAAACGTTAAAAAAGGAAAAGAGAAAATAATGATAGGCAAAAAGTAAAGCAAAACAAAACAAAAAAAGTAAAGCAAAACAGATCCAACATATGCATAACTGGTACCTAGCAGAAAAACCCCAAACCCTGGAAGAAAATATTCAATTTTATATTCAAGAAAACTTTCTGAAATAAACTGAAAGTAGGTATGATGTGCCTGAGAAAATTAACAAAAATTGGTCAATACCAAGATACATTCTAGAAAAGGTATTTAATTTTAAGTTTAAAGAGAATCCCTTGAGCAACTGGGAGGGGAAGTTATTTAAAAGGGAAAAAAATATCAGACTATCTTCAGATATTTCTATAACAATATTTAAAGCCAGAAGAAAATGGTATTCAAGTATCTCTTTTTCTTTTTTCTATTAAGTATTCTTTATCTGGTATGTTTTACTGGTCTTTCTCACCACCCCCCCCCCTTTTTTTTCATTCAAAGTCTGAGACAAAAAACTTCATAACTATCTTTGCTGTCCTTTAAGTACAGAAAACAATGAACAATCAAGAACTTGGGAAATATTATTCCCACGAACTGTCTTGCATAAACAACTACAGGAGAGTATTTAGCCAAATAAGAGATGATTAAAACAAAACAACAACAAAAAAGTAACAAAAGATACAACAGTTATGAATACCAATTTACCAAATAAGAGGTAGAGGAGAAATAAATAATGCATAGGCTTTAAATCACCTCCTTCAGTCCACCAAGTGGACCAAAATAACAAGGATATAGAAAAATAATGTAATTAATAAGGTATATTTAACTCAGTACTCTGAAATAAAGTAAACTCTTTCTTTTTAAGTGCTTGTGTAACATTACACATCCACAGTACAAAAAAGGAGACACAGTATTTAACACTGTATAATCACATTGAAATAAAACCAGAAATTAACATCGAAACTTTAAAACAAAAAGGACTGTCAACTCTTGGGATTAAAAATTCAAACTGGGGGCGCCTGGGTGGCTCAGTCGTTAAGCGTCTGCCTTCGGCTCAGGTCATGATCCCAGGGTCCTGGGATCGAGCCCTGCATCAGGCTCCCTGCTCTGCGGGAAGCCTGCTTCTCCCTCTCCCACTCCCCCTGCTTGTATTCCCTCTCTCACTGTGTCTCTCTCTGTCAAATAAATAAATAAAATCTTTAAAAAAAAAAAAATTCAAACTGAAACTACAAAAAATATCTACAAAACAAGAATACTGAAAACACTATATATCAGAACCAATGAGATACCAAAAACAGTGCTCGAAGGACGAGCTAGGCCTTAAATACTTACATAAATAAAAATAAATGAACTATACGTTTGACTCAAAGTTAGAAAAAAAACACTACGCGTGAAGAGATTATCAAACAAAACACTTAAATGAAAACATGGAGTTCTTCAGGCTGGCCCATAATCATAAAATACCAAACCAAGACATTAAAACCTTCATTTCCTTCATTAGTGTTTTCATTTTACCTAATGATAATAATTAAATTTTCCAAAAGCTCGCGATACATTTATATTCCGAGTTGTACTACTATAGGTTATTTGTAGTACGGGAAGCCACACTGGAGATGTGGATTTCTGTAAGAGAGCCACGTGATAAGAAGTATCAAGACAGCGCAGGCTCGAAATACACAAAACGCCGTGCTCCGCACCGACACACGCTAAGCAGGCATCTGCAGAAGTTCGGCCCCTTGCGAGCGGAGGGATGAACACTTACGTTCCCGATCTCGAAGTTCTGTCTCATGAGGAGGTACAGCGAGGCGCCGGCATGGGACCGAATCGGGCCGACACTGCTACTGCAGTGCCGCAGAAGGCGCAGGCACAGGTCCGCACACTGCTCCGTCTCTTCCTCAAACAAGAGTTCGGGGAACTGTCCAAAACGACAAAACAACGGTAACAACAGAACACCACCAACACCCAACTTGCGCAGCCAGAGTTCCAGGGGAAGGTCAATAGCGCTCGAACTAGAGAGTTGCAGGTATAGCCCAGTTTTTAAAAACGGTGACGCGCTATTTGCTAATGCTTGATAATGTGGACCACAGAGCCAGGCGGATTGGGTCTGAATACTGATTATGTCACTTATTAGCCAGCAGCGCGACGCTGGACCAGTTTTCTCAGCCATAAAATGGGCCTAGCAATATCTACAGGGGATTGTAGGACTGCATCTGAGACGAGATACTATGCACAAAACAATACGGTAACCAACATGTAATAATTTTGCAACGATTTTATTATAACCCATTGGTTAAACCTCCACTGACAGCTCTGCGCATTCCGTATCATTAGATGACTATGATAAAATAGATACCTTCAAGATTTAAGAATATCCCTACTTCCCGCGGAAAGACAAACATCAGAAATAAATATTTGCAGTAGGTGAACAAACAAAAGTACCTTCTTTTCCATTCATCATGGGGTAAGTTAACGCCAATGGAATGAACTATTTACACCTTAAATAACAAATCAAATTAATAAGGAACAGACAGAATGAGATAAAGAGAAAACAAGGAAAGCCCCATATTTTAAATTAGTTATTAATTTGGGGCCCTTCTCCACAACAAAACTACTGTTTTTTTAAGCCCAAAACTGGTTAAGGGTGATCCAAATAAGAAAGAAATTACAAAAGGCAAGCAGTAGCAGGACGCCTGCGTGGCTCAGTCGGTTAAGCGACTGCCTTCGGCTCAGGTCATGATCCTGGAGTCCCGGGATGGAGTCCCACATCGGGCTCCCTGCTGAGCAGGGAGTCTGCTTCTCCCTCTGACCCTCCCCTCTCTCATGTGCACGCTCTCTCTCACTCATTATCTCTCTCTCAAATAAATAAAATCTTAAAAAAAAAAAAAGGCAAGCAGTAGAAAAGAGGCAAAGAAGAATCGTGGGTCTCAGGCTATTATTAAAATGTTAACTATAAATATATTAACCAACGACTGTGTTAGATGATCTTACACAACATAAAGAGAGAAAGCAAAGTCTGGTAAGACTGCACGTTCAAAAATGACCTACCTTTGAAACCAGGGCTCTCTGTGTAGCAAAACAGTGTTGCAGATAAACTGCACTTTGGTTACAGGCCATGCTATGCAGTAGGACTTTCAGTACCCCACCAAGGATGCTCTCTTTGGATTCTGTTACAGAAACTGTCTGCAATTTAAAAACAGATTAAAAAAATGGAGATGTACCTGCAATTTTGTTAGGGAGACAGAATATAAGAAAACAGTTTTTTAAAAATAGAAAAGGACAACGTAAGATCTAGGAGGACGTCAAGGAAAAGAAGCTGAGCAGGATTAGAATAAGGGAAGAACAGGGGGAAAAAGAATGAACAGGGGGCGCCTGGGTGGCTTAGTCATTAATTGCCTGCCTTCCGCTCAGGTCATGATCCCAGGGTCCTGGGATCGAGCCCCGCATCCAGCTCCCCGCTCCGCGGGAAGCCTGTTCTCCTTCTCCCACTCCCCCTGCTTGTGTTCCCTCTCTCGCTGTGTCTCTCTCTGTCAAATAAATAAATAAATAAAATCTTTAAAAAAAAAAAAAAAAGAATGAATAGGATTTAAGTGAGAAAAAAAGAAAAATGTTTATGAACTACCGACATTTCAATGTAATTGTATGGCTCAATAAATACTTTTTGCACAATCCCAATTTAGCAAGTCTATACTTGAAATTCCTCGTTTGTGTCTTACCTGGACAACAATCTCTAATGTATCCAAAATGATTAGGTTTGCTTCAGTAGCCAGATTTCCATCAATCAGTGCTTCATGCTCAATCTCTGCTCTTGATCTAATATAAAATATTATAAGAAAGTACATTTACATAGACCCACTATGCAAAAAAGACTTAAGTCTTCAGATTCATAGAAAAAAACTCGGAACCATTTTTCAATATTTGCCTGAAAGAAAAATTGTAAGAGAATAGAAAGACAATATTTTACACAATAAGAAGTGTTTTCTTTTACCCTGCATTTTGTCAACCATGTCAGTACATATTTTCTCACCCCATTACAATCCCACAATACCAATGAAAGCATAAATGTTTAGCTTTCAGAGACATAGCAAACACAGGACACTGTTTTATTCTGAACGGCACGGACACTAGGTGGTGCTATGTGGGCTTGGATTTAGGGTTGCTTCATGTAAAGCAACATTCAAAATGTTTAGTGCTCATCTTACCAATTCAAGGATTTTCAATTTATTTAAGATGAAAGTACTTATTTTTTTCTAAATTATCATCTAAATTCTCAATATTTTGTATCAGAAATACTCTTGAACTTCCCAGCCACCAGAAATGTCAGAAATAAATTTCTGTTGTTTATAAGCAACGCAGTGTGTCCTATTTTGTTACAGCAGCCTGCAGAGACTAAGACAGTTTCTTGTAATCCAAACACTCATCCATATGGAACTGAGTCTGCGACTTGCTCTCTGCTGGCTTGCACAAGACAGTCCTTCCTAGGGTTTATGATGCTGCTGTCTGTGAGCTAGTATTTCCGCAAGTTTATCTGTGAAAATCCTCCAAAGCCTGGTCTCAAGATGGTTCCTAAGTAGGGTGACCAAGCATCCTGTTTTGCTTTAGGATAGGACTGTGGGATTCCCTGGGATATGAACATGGGTATACTTGGCAAACGTGAATGAGTTGGTCACCATATTCTCAGAATTTATTGGGCCAGTCAACCTACTTGAGGGCTAACTTGTAATTACAAATTCTCAAGAGAAAAATTTTAGACCCTTGACTCAATGCCACATTTCGAGCCAATGAATTTTACCCGAGGTCACCTAGGCAGTGAGAAGGGTTTACTTCTAGTTTCCCCTACACCGATGGTATAGCCCTTTAAGATCCCAGAATCAGTGAAGTACATTTTTGGTTGTTTTTGGCAGTAGGGTCAGTCAGTGTACCTATTTACCTCATGCTAAAACCAGAAGACCTGAAGTATTTTGTCTTTCTTTAATTATATTTTAAGCTCCAAGAGGGCAAAGATTAGCTTTCTAACTGTTGGTGACCTGGAAATATTTAGTTCACTGTGACTCCCAAAATACATTAAAAAATTATTACAGAATAATTCGAAGGCGGATATTTAGACACATTTGGAAACAAAATGGGTAACATTTTGCTTTACTATACCACATGAAAAAGTCTTCCCCCAAATCTTTTTTAATCTAAACTTTAAAAACTAAATATATTTTGTTGTCTAAGATGTGAATACCTAATATATAAAAAACAACACTAAAATTAGTGATTTTCATCCTGCATTTGAAATCCAACAAGCCCATCAGTAACATAAAATAGAAGGTTATATTACTTGTCAAGCTTCTCAGTGTTTTGACGCCAGTGAGTCATATCCTTTCTCCACCTCAGATTTTCTTGACTTCCAAAGGCACTTCCAGATGGGCTTCTCTCTGTCAAATAAATTTCAAAACCATTTTTAAAATGTTATATATTTGGACCACCTATAAGTATATTTGCAACTTATAAGAAATACTGTACAATGCTCACTTTATACATAGTCATTTTATCTTCAGCACAAGTGGAAAAAACTAACAATAGTACTTATTAAAATTAAAAAAAAAGTTATAGAAGAAATACATTTGTTACATGTAATATTAAAAAACAAGCTCCCTTTTATATAAGCAAACTTTCTTAACACAGATTTTCTCAAAACCTAAACCATGACTTATAAGGCCCCACATGGTAAGATCTTACTTCCAACCACTCTCCTTCCTACTTACACCACCACAGTCATTCTGTGTGTTCTCTGTATATACAGTCTCCCTCTACATGCTCCTGATTGAGGACCTCCACAATAGTTATTGTTCCTCTTATGCGATTGTTCTTCCCACAAATTTTCACTGGCCAGTCATTCATAATCTCCACAGAAAGGTCTTCCCCTACTCTCCAACACATTTTTTTCTTTTTTAAAAGATTTTATTCATTTAAGAGAGAGAGAAAGAGCACGAGCAGGGAGGAGGGGCAGAAAGAGAGAGGAAGAAGCAGGATCCCCACTGAGAAAGGAGCCGGACAAGGTGGGGCGGGCCCCAATCCCAGGACCCCAAGATCATGACCTGAGCCGAAGGCAGACGCTGAACTGACTGAGCCACCCACACATCCCTCTCCAACACTTTCTTTCCTCTTAATTGGCTGTATTTCTTTCTCTCCATTAGCACTTATGATCATGAGAATTTAAGCTACTTAAGTAAGAATGGAGATTATGCATATTTTGTTCACCCTTTTATGTTCGGGGTTGACAATGTGTCTGGCAATACTGAGAGCTCAACAAGTTTTTGTTTAATATATAAGCAAAATAGAAGGATTCCTAAAGTAATTACTTCCTTTGGTCCACAGAAGGCAGGACAGGAGAAAGATGGGGGCTTTCTCCCAAAGTTTCTGGGATGGAAAGCAGACTGAATGCTGGGGGCTCCTGTAAGGGGTAGCAGCAACAGAACTGGTTCATACAAATTCAGCAGAAATGAAGAAGGCATTTAGAATTGTGGAGAGATACACACCTAAATGATGGAATCAGCCATGATTTCAGAATTTCAGCTAGAAAACTAACGCTCCTTTTTGAAAAACCCAAGACTTAAAATTGGTTAGGAGGATGGAAAAAAAAAAAAAAAGTAAAAATTCAGAGTTCAAATAGAAATTTTAAAAATAATGAGACAAATCTGTCACACAATAAAGGACATGTCTGGGATATTTCTTCTACTTTCTCTCCCTTCCCTTATCTCCCTTTTTTTTTATTGTGAAATCTCTATCTTCAAAATATTTTGTAAAATAAAACAAAAAAACATATGCCTATCTTTACACAGTTAACAAAACTGATATCTGGGATCTATTTACATTTTCATCATTAACTTTTTTACCCCCATGAAACTGTCTCTCATCTCTTAGCTAAGAATGTCTATCATTAGGTGATGTAACTTGTATGTCCAAACATAAATAAGAATCGCAAAGGCTTAATTTTTCTAAGAACTTTAATTTAAAAAAAAAATCAGATTGGGGCACCTGGGTGGCTCAGTCATTAAGTGTCTGCCTTCAGCTCAGGTTATGATCCCAGGGTCCTGGGATCGAACCCCACATCAGGCTCCCTGCTCCGCGGGAAGCCTGCTTCTCCCTCTCCCTCTCCCCCTGCTTGTGTTCCCTCTCTGTGTCTCTCTCTGTCAAATAAATAAATAAAATCTTTAAAAAAAATAAGATTAATTGACATATAACATTATTTTAGTTTCAGGTGCACAATATGATTCAATATATGTATACATTATGAAATGATCACTACTATAAATCTAGTTAACATCCATCACCACACATAATTTCTTATGATGAGACCTTAAGACATACTCTCTTAGTAACTTTCAAACATACCATGCAGTATTAACTGTAGGCACCATGCTGTACATTACATCCCTAGTACTTATGTGTTTTATAACCGGAAGTCTATACTGCTTGACCTCCTCCATCCACTCTGCCCATCCCTCACCCCACACCCAAGGCAACCACCTATCCATTCTCTGTATCTATGAATTTATTCATTTACTTATTTTAGATTCCACATAGAGAACTTCAATTCTTATATTCAAAGATAGCTGTCCTAAGGCCACAGGCTTAAAAACGTAACATACACTTAACAGTTCCACTCTCTCTGACATTAAACCTTAGAAAGAGCTGTGGTATAATACAGAGAACTACACTGGAAGTCAAAAGAGCCTGGTTCAGTCACATAGTTTATGATCTTAGGCAAGTTATTTACCTCTGGTGAGTTTCATTTTCTTTTTTCTTTTTTTTTTTTTAAAGATTTTATTTATTTATTTGTCAGAGAGAGAGACAGAACACAAGCAGGGCGAGAGGCAGGCAGAGGGAGAAGCAGGCTCCCCGCCGAGCAAGGAGCCCGATGTGGGACTCAATCCCAGGTCCCTGGGATCATGATCTGAGCCGAAGGCAGCCGCTCAACCGACTGAGCCACCCAGGCGTCCCGAGTTTCATTTTCTTTAACTTAAAGGTAGGGATAATCATTCATTGATTTTGGTGATAATTAAATGACCTAAATAAAAGTTCATTTTCATATTTTAGAGGGTTGTTATATGTAATAAAGGAGTTAAAAGAAAATCTGTTGGGGCACCTGGGTGGCTCAGTCGTTAAGCGTCTGCCTTCGGCTCAGGTCATGATCCCAGGGTCCTGGGATCAAGCCCCGCGTCGGGCTCCCCGCTCTGCGGGAAGCCTGCTTCTCCCTCTCCCACTCCCCCTGCTTGTGTTCTCTCTCTCGCTGTCTCTCTCTGTCAAATAAATAAATAAAAAATCTTTAAAAAAAAAAAAAATCTGTTAAGTACACTGTAGACTGTATATAAACTGAAAGTGAAAAAAAAATGGTTCTCTTAATTCCAAAGGCAAAGGTTTTGTATTCTTATGAAATTCCAAATATACTGGATAGCATATAAAAGATATTTAAGTTTACATAGATAAATGATGTCTACGTGTTTATGTGTTTATGGCCTATCAGAAAACATTAAAAATATTCACGTAAATGTGGATAATATACTGAACTATTAGCATGTGTCATATACACAGATGTCTAAACCATGTCCCTGACCTTAAGGAACTCTCAGCAACACTATTATTTGTCACTTTAGAATTTAGGAAATGTTTACACACACAGTCACTACAAAGATGATAAGATCAGTTAAACTACCTTCTAAGTTCTCAAAACAATCACAAGTGGATGAGGAAAAGGAAAGTGAGATTAAGTGGCTTGGCCAAGGTTATATGGCTAATGGATAGCAGTACTTGGGATTAGAAACAGGCCTCAAATGCTATTAACCTGTTTCTCTCCCTGACATTTGAGTCTGACGGACAATATATTTCCCTTAAATGCTGGGTATTTTAATTTATTGTGCCAAATAGGAAATTTTTAAGAGTAAAAAGTGATGCCATGTAGGAAGTATGACACTAAGACTGAACCATAATGTCAAGTACGGACTTTGGGTGATAATGATGTGTCAGTGCTGGTTCAGTACCAAGTCTAACAAGTCATCACTCTGGCGGGGGATGTCGACAGCGGGGAAGGCAATGCATGTGTGTTAGGGAATAGACGGGAAATCTCTGTACTGCTAGCTCAGTTTTGCCGTGAACCTAAAACTGCTTTTAAAAAGTCTTAAGGGGGGGAGGGGAATGCTATTAATAATCACACAAGGGCAAAAGTAATAAACCGGGACTCTCCAGAACAAATCAGGAAATATGTTCACCCTGTTTAGAACTCTAATTTGAATTCCTACAGAGAAGTGGTTACTCAAGTAAATTCACTGTTTCATTCAAAACACTTTTTAAGCGGTGCCTGGGTGGCTCAGTCAGTTAAGCATCTGACTCCTGATTTCAGCTCAGGTGACGATCTCATGGTTGTGAGATCAAGCCCTGCGTCAGGCTCCATGCGTGGAGCCTGCTTAAGATTCTGTCCTCCCTCTGCTCCTCACCCCCCTTCCTTTCTAAAACAAACAAACAAAAAATGAAAAACACTTAAAAGAGTGTAGAATCTTTGAAGACTTGCAACAATGATCACTATAATATATAGTTCAAGGAAATTGAAAAAATTCTCACCAGAAGGAGAAGATATTGTGTACGTACCAAGCTGTCCTCGGCTTCGGCGCACCATTTCTTGCCTAGCACCTATGCTCCCAAGAATAGCTTCTTCAAGCTTTGCTCTCATGTCTTTTGATTTCTTAAAGGTCAAACTATTCATTCTTTCAAACACTTTCTTTCCCTAAAATTTGAACATTAGAAAAGAAGAGACACTGAGGAACTTTTGTTCTTCCTTTTCCACATGACGTTTGCTTTCTCATTCTTCTCTGCAATGGCATAGCGATCACTTACTTTGTATTCAAAGCAAGATACACAGAGATAAAGCAAATCTAGTAGCCGGTTTAGCTGTAGGACTGAGAGATCTGTAAACCACTTTTGTAGAACCGTCTCATCTGCATTCTTGAGAACCCAAAGTAGACAAATCAAAAGGCTCCGACTGGATTCTGCTGAAAAGGTAGTGTGTTGCCTGCCACTCTGAAAATAAAGAATAGTAGAATGAGACAGACTGATCAATGGCCATTTCTTTTGGGGGGTTGTTAGGTGTTTTCTTCTAAATACAATAAAACAAAAATTGCTTTAAAAAGCAAATATTTATAAAGAACCATTTGAAGAGGCATCTGGGTGGCTCAGTCGGTTAAGCGTCTGCCTTTGGTTTGGGTCATGATCTCACAGTCCTGGGATCAACAACTGCCTCAGGCTCCCTGCTCAGTGGGGAGCCTGCTTCTCCTTCTCCCTCTGCCCCTCCCCCGCCCACTTGTGAGAACAGGCTCTCTCTTTCTCTCCCTCTCTCTCTCTCTGATAAATAAAATCTTTAAAAAAAGCCCCACCATTTGATTTAGACAATACCTGAATAAGTCACAGAGAACTTTAAACTTAAGGTCCTGAATTTTAATAAACTTTTCCCGGGATTGAAAGACTGTTTTAATTTATGGTAGTGCTTCCAGCAGACAACAAATAAACATCAAGGGACAAAGCTAAAAGATCCTACTATTAAAACTAATGTATCTATTTTCATCATGTCTGATGTAATATGGTAAAAAGAAAAAAGCACTCAGTAAAAGTGATATAAGAATAGAAAGTAATAAAAAATGTTGATCAGGTTTAGAGAACCACAGTTTCCTCTCAAGGGCTACTGTTAGAGCAGATAAGGTGAAGGTGCTATTTTCAGTCTTCAGTCTGCAATTGTATACAGTATGTGAAACATAAACGAAAAACTAAGAATAAAAACTTGTCTACAATACCATTTATTCCGTATTTATTCTGCTCCAGTCATCATGCTAAGCTCTTTCCATACGTTATTTCATTCAGTCCTCCAACAATATTACCAAGGGAGTTGTATCATCTCAGTTTTACAGACAAGAATACAGGATGACAATAACAATGACAATGATGACAAAACATAACAAAATTTGAAATGTGCCAGACACTATGCCAATCATTTTTTCATATTTAATGCTCACAATGATTTTATGAGATGGTACTAACTACGGTTATTTCTAGTTTACAGGTAAGGAAATAAAAAGCTAGAAAGTAAGCCAGGATTTTAGTGCAGGTTAACCAGACACCAAATCTTATATTCTTCTATATTTGTCTATTATACTACATTCTCATATTTGGTGAAGTAAATATACTAAATAATAAGAAGAAAGCAGTGGTAGGGATGTTGAGAGAAAAAGACAAAGGAAGTACTTAACCACTGGTGTCATGATCTCAACTACTACCCTAATCCCTCTGCTGTCCCGGATGATGAAAATGATGGCAGCTGACTCTTGTATGACGCTTACTCTGTGCTCTTCACTGTACTGAAAACTTTATGCATATGAGCTTATGTATTCCTCGCACCCATCCAAAGAGATAAATATTGTTACTTAAACCATCTTATAGACAAGAAAACCAAAACACCAAGAAGTATTTTATACAGGTATTTTGCAGTAAATAGTGGGACCAAGATTCAAATGCAGAAAGTGTGGCTCTATAGAGAGATCGAGCACTTTTCTATGTTCACTACCTCTCATGGATGCATGCACATGTAAGTGAGTTCACCTACATAAATTCACTTAGCCAAATTATACAATAACCGAATTAAGAACCCAATGGATTGGTTTAATGTAATATTAGATACAGCTAAGGAGAGAACTAATAAACTGGAAGACAGATCAAAAGAAACAACCCAGCATGAAGCACAGGTCAACAAAAAGAGAGGCTATACAAAACAAGAGCAGAGACACAGAGGATGAGATAAAGAGGACTAATGTATGTTGAATTGGAATGCAAAAAGAGGAGAGACAGAATGGAGAAGAGGACATATTTGGGCATATAATAATTGAGCATTTCATAGAACTGAAGAAAGATGCTGAACCACTGATTTAAGAAGTCCAAAAAATGCCAAGCAGGATAAATATTCAAAACTAGATGGAACAGAGTGAAACCACAGAAGATCAATTCTAGGGAGAACATCATAAAGAAGAGGGGGGAAAAAATCAGCAATGGAAATGAGAGCACAGTAGAGACAATGCCCTTCTCATGCTGGAAGAAAACAGGAAACTTAGATGCTATTTCAAAAAAACAAAAACAAAAACCTTAAGAATGAAGGTCACACATTTTTCAAGGAAACACAGAGCTCATCACCATAGCACAGAAAATTCTAAAGGATATATTTCAAAAAGAAGAAAAATATTTCTAATGAAAGGTTACAAATTTGGGAAAAGAGCAAATACAGTGGTGAACACATGGACAAATCTAAATGATAATTAAATTTCTATAGCTATAAAAGTAGTAACAATGTTTTTTGAGGTTTAATGATATATACAATTAAAAATGCCTGAAAATAGCATTTAAGTAGGGAGAAAGGTAAATAAATCGGCAACCTGTTCTGAGAGCTTCTATTAACCAATGTGAAGGTAAAGGTAATGATTAAATTAGAGTGGACTTTAATTCAAAGAAGCATACTGTGATTTGTAATACAATCACAAAAAGAATACAAACAGAATGTTTAACTTCCAAACTAGTAGAAAGGAAAAAGTAAAATGAGGAAAAAATGGAAGGAGAAAAAAAAATACAAGACAATAAAGGAGACAAAAGAGACAGAAGGGATGGGACAATTAAAATTAAAAATGTTAAGTACATTAAATTACATTAAATTTACTTATACTAAATTAAATGGATTTTAAAAAATTCTAGTGAGACAAAAATAAACAGATTTTAAAAACTTAAAACAAAATCTAACTACATGCTACTTATAAAAGACATCCAAAACATAAGTTTCAAACATTTAAAACGTAAGAAAAAAATGTTGAGAGTAAAGGGTGGAAAAACTCATATCTCAGAAGAAACCTAACATAACTATACTAACATACAAAAGTAGACTTGAAGGCAAAAAAAAAAAGAGTACTATAGTTCATGTTGATAAAAGATGAAATCCATCAAAAATGTAATTTAAAATTAGACAGTTCATAATAAGACCTCAAAGGAAACTAAACCTGACAAAATGACAAGTTATTAAAAAAAACCATGATTGTAGTGGGGTATTAGAAGAAGCAGACAGAATTCAGTAAAAAGAAAAAAAGGTTTAAACAATAAGATTAATAAATTTGAAATAATAGGTATAATGGACAAATATAGGACAATGAAGAATATGCATTTTCAAATACACAAGCTGTTTGCAAAAACTGACTATATACGAGACCATAAAACCAGTTACTACAAATATAACTGAAATTACACAAAGTTCTCTGATTATAAAATCAGGCCAAAATCAGAAACATGGGGATTATGAAAAATTTTCCTATGACTACATACACACACACACACACACACACACACAAATAAATAAATAAATATGGGGCTGCAGAGGGAGAGATCAAATCTTAAGCAGGATCTATATTCTGCCACCACGGAGTCTAATGCGGGGTTCGATCTCACAACCCTGAGATCATGACCTGAGCTAAAATCAAAAGTTGGATGCTTTATTTATTTATTTATTCATGAGAGACAGAGAGAGAGAGGCAGAGGGAGAAGCAGGCTCCCAAGGAGCAGGGAGCCCGATGTGGGACTCGATCCCAGGACCCTGGGATCATGACCTGAGCCGAAGGCAGACGCTTAACCATCTGAGCCACCCAGGTGCCCCAAAAGTTGGATGCTTATCTGACTGAGCCACCCAGGTGCCCCACCCTATGACTAGAACTTTTTAAAAATTTTTAATTTAAATTCAATTTAGTTAACATATACTGCATTATTAGTTTCAGGGGTAGAATTTAGTGATTCATCAGTTGCATACAACACCCAGTGCTCATTTTATCAAGTGTCCTCCTTAATGGACATCACCTAATTACCCCATCCTCCCACCTACCTCCCCTCCAGTAACCCTCAGTTTTTTCCTATTGTTAAGAGTTTCTTATGGTTTTCCTCCCTCTCCGTTTTCATCTTATTTTATTTTTCCCCTCCCTTCCCCTATGTTCATCTGTTTTTGTTTCTTAAATTCCACATGACTGAAATCATGTATTTGTTTTTCTCTGACTCATTTTGCTTAGCATAAAACTCTCTAGTTCCATCCATTCATTGCAAAGGGCAAGATTTCATTCTTTTTCATGATTGAGTAATACTCCAGTGTGTGTGTGTGTGTGTGTGTGTGTGTGTGTGTGTGTGTGTGTGTACAACTTCTTTATCCATTCATCTGTTGACGGACATCTGGGCTCTTTCCATAGTTTGGCTATTGTGGACACTGCTGCTATAAACATTGGGGTGCATGGGCCCTTTCAAATCACTATGTTTGTATCCTCTGGATAAATACCTAGTAGTGCAATTGGTGGGTCGTAGGTAGCTCTATTTTTAACTTTTTGAGGAACCTCCATGTTTTCCAGAGTGGCTGCACCAGCTTGCATTACCACCAACAGTGTAAGAGGGTTCCCCTTTCTCTGCATCCTCACCAACATCAATTTGTTTCCTAACTTGTTAATTTTAGCCATTCTGACCAGTGTGAGGTGGTATCTTATTGTGGTTTTGATTTGTATTTCTCTGATGCCAAGTGATGTTGAGCATTTTTTCATGTGTCTGTTGGCCATTTGTAGGTCTTCTTTGGAGAAATGTCTGTTCATGTATGACTAGATATTTTAAAACAAAAACTTAACTTACAGCCTAAAATTCCAGAAAAAATCATAATGCAATTTAGATATGTTTTTGAACTGAATAATAAAAATGCTACATATAAACTGTGGCATGTAACTAAAACAATGATTAAAGGAAAATGTACAGGCTTATAATACGTACCAAAGAAGAAATGATAAAAATTAGTGAGTTAAGCAGCCATCTCAAGAAGTTAGAAAAAGAACAATATAAATCCGAAGAAAATAGAAGACAGTAAATAAAGAAGATAAATATTCAAAAGTGAGGATCAACATGCCCCCAAACTGGTTTTTTTTTTTTTTAAAGATTTTTTAATTTATTTATTCATGACAGACAGAGAGAGAGAGAGAGAGAGAGGCAGAGGGAGAAGCAGGCTCCCAAGGAGCAGGGAGCCCGATGCGGGACTCGATCCCAGGACCCTGAGATCATGACCTGAGCCGAAGGCAGACGCTTAACCATCTGAGCCACCCAGGCGCCCCCCAAACTGGTTTTTTAAAGACTAAAGATATACACAAATTTCTGTTGAGACTGATGTAAGACAAAGGGTACAAAAAGCCAGTCACAGAAATGAAACCACTTATCTCTACTACAGATGGCACAGACTTTTAAAAGATTATAGAAGATACCTGAACTTCATATGCCAATAAATTTTAATTTCTACTAGAGTAAAATTTACAAAAATCAGTGTAAAAGGAAATAGAAAACTCGAACAGTCTTACAGTCATTAAAGAAATTAAATCAGTAATTTTTAAACTTTCAAAAAAGAAAACTACAAGTACAGATGGCATCACCCACAGGTTCTCCAAATATTCCAGGAAGAATTAACTCCAATTTTAAACAAGTCCTCGCGGAGAACAGAATAAAAGGGTAAATTCCCTTTTAAATTTAAATTGGCTGACCTAACCCTGATTCCAAAACCTGTAAAGAACATTATGAGAAAAATATTACAAACAATTTTACCTACAAGCACAAATACACAAATCTTAAATTACAGCACACAAAATCCATTAATATACAATCATGGAAAGGCAGACAACCAAATGGCAAATGGGAAAAACTCTAGAACCTCAAAAGAGAAAATTCAAATGGCCAACATGTATATGAAGAAGTGCATACCCTCATAAGGCATCAGGAAAACGAAAACTGAAATGAGATACAACTATAAATTACCAGATTGACAAAAATTTTCAAGTCTGAAAAATCTAAATGCTGATGAACATGTGAAAGAATGGGAACTCTCATATGTCTCAATTGAGACAAACCCTTTGGAAAAATACCCAGGTATATCTGGTATAAAGATACATACATATTCTATAACCCAGCAAATTCTACTCCTAGGAAATAACCTAAATAAAAGTGTATATACACACACACATACACACACACCATACACGTAAAGAAATCTATAGGATTACTATTTGAAATAACCAAAGACCAGAAGCCATTTATGCATCTAAGACAAGAAGAGGTAAATAAATTAATCTACAGACAGACAATTTAAAGACATACAGAAATGAAAATCAGTAAATTATAGCTACATTTTATAACATGGATGAAAATTAAAAATATAACAAAACTAAATTACAATGTTTAGGGGTGCAAAGTTGAATGATAAAACTATAAGCAAAATTAAGCAATTACTTCATTAGTCAGGATAGAGGGCAGCTTGGTGGATAGCTGTGGTGGGTAAGAGCATGCTAGAGATTTCTGAAAGGCAGCCAACAGTCTATATTTTGTCCTGAGTGGTGGTTACAAAGGTGTTCATTTTACAATATTTTATAAATTTGTACATTTATGTTTCATGTACTTTTTAATATGTAGTATATTTCACATAAGAGAAGTTTTAAAAAATGAAAAGGAAGGTCAACAAAATTGACCACAGTGGTCATTCTGGGCGGAGACAGGGACTGAACTGAGGGCAGACTGGGAACTTTCAAGGAATTTGCAATGTTCTATTTCTGAAGTTGGGTGGTGGGTACACTATTGTTTCTTCTATTATGATACCTTAATTGTGCATGTACTTTTGATATTATACATATAAAATATATAAAGTACAAGTGATAAAAGAAAATTGATAAACTGGAATTCAGCAAAATTAAAAACTTGTGCACTTCAAAAGACACCATCAAGAAAGCAAAAAGATAATATACAGAATGGGAGAAGATACTTGCAAATCACCTATCTAATAAGGGATTTGTACTCAGAATATATGAAGAACTCTTTCAACCTGTAACAAGAAAATGAGTAACACAATACTAAAATGGCAAGGAAGATGGATGAACTTTTCTCTAAATAAGACACACAAAAAAGATGTGTCAGTAAACAAATGAACAGATGCTCAACATTAGTAGACATTAGGGAAATGCAAATCAAAACCACAATGAGATACTACTCTATACCAAGGTGGTTACAATAAAAAAAGAGATAGTAATAAGTGTTGGTGAGGATTTGAGAGGATTTGAGAAACAGGAATTTTCATTTATTGCTGAATGTAAAATGGGGAAGCCACTTTTAAAAGAATTTAGAAGTGTCTGAAAATGTTAAACACAGAGATACCATATGACCCAGCAAATCCACTTTTAGATATCTACTTAAGAAAATAAAAACATATGTGCACACAAATGTTGATAGCAGCATTATTCTTAACAGCCCAAAAACTGGAAAGGATCCAAAGGTTCATAGCCTGACAAATGGATAAAAATCTGCCAAGAGTATTACTTGGCAATTAAGAAAAAAAAAAAAAAGATGTGCTGATGCACATTACAACATGGCTGAAACTCAAAAACTTTACGTGTAGTCAAAGAAGCCAGACACAAAAGATCACAGTGTATAATTCCATTTATATGAAATGTCCAGAATAGGCAAATCTATACAGATACACAGTGAAAGTAGGTGAGTTGCTGCCTAGGGCTGGGGGGAAATAGGGAGTGGCTCTTAATAGGCCTAAGCATTCTTCTTGGGATGATGGAAATATTCTAAACTTAGACTGGGGTGGTGGCCATACAGCTCTGTAAATACATTAAAAACCATGACACTGTACACTTAAAATGGGTGAATGTTTTGATATGTAAACTATCTCAATAAAACTTGAAGTTGTCAGGACAGCTTCCATAAGTACTATTGCATTTTGAAAGTCTTTTAGAACTTGATCTTGCCCTACTGGCAGTTTGTTTCCTCTCTGCTCCCATATCCTTCCCTCTTTAAGGGGGCAAAAATTACAGGGGCAGAGTACCTATCAATTTTATTAAACATGAAACAGTATAAATCTTCAGAGATTAAAAAAAATATTCTCAATTGCTAAACAACTGAAAATATTTCTTAGGGTTGAAGAACAAAATGTATTTTGAAAATAAAGAAAATAGGCTATATACAATAAGGTAACTTCCAAAATTCTGAATGGTGGAATACAGAGCAACCATAAACCTTGAGGTATTAATAATTTTTAAAACAACTCAGTACAAGATAAGCAATATTCTCAGAACCTTAATATTTCCACAAAGTAAATGAAACTCAAGAGTACTCTTGCATCAGCTAATACAACAATCTGTTATTTAAGGGTACATCCTTGTAAATATCTGTCTTTCTAGAAAAAACTTCTGCAGGAGGGTTGTTCTTACCGATGATGTAAGGAGGAAGCTGCCAGGCCTTGTTAGCTGAGGAACTGATGTTCCTGCAATTGCCATGGCAACGGTCTGGCTTATCATGCTTCCGCTCTCACTTTCATAGTCATCAGGGGCTATACAAATTGGTCTTCCTCGTTGATTGTGAGTTTCTGGAAAAACAAATAATCCCAAAATAAATAACCAAAATTCCATTTAGGTTAATTAACAGTTATTGAGCATGCAATTTCCTACTCTCCATTACTCTTTAAAAGAAAAACCTGTTAAGATGTAATATTTACCATTAGATTTTCTTATTTTAAACAGTATTTTAAACATTAACTCATTCCTACAGTAACAATTTGTAGTTTTGTAGAGAAGTTGCTAGTCAAAGAAGATATAATAATATAAACATTTCTGCCTTCAGATTAGGAAGCCCACTTTGGCGATCAAAATACTGGTTGAACTACTCAACTACCAGTCCCTTAAAGACAAAGAGTTAGTTATCTTTGTATCACCAGCTCTGTTCAGGTTCTTAATATGTAATAGGTACTCAGTAAATGTTTTGTTTTTTTTTAAAGATTTTGTTTATTTATTTGACAGAGAGAGACACAGCAAGAGAGGGAACATAAGCAGGGGGAATGGGAGAGGGAGAAGCAGGTTTCCTGCAGAGCAGGGAGCCCGATGCGGGGCTCGATCCCAGGACCCCGGGATCATGACCTGAGCCAAAGGCAGATGCTTAACGACTGAGCCACCCAGGCGCCCCGTTTTGTTTTCTTAAATGTAAACTGTAGGGTTTTGTTTAGGACAAATGAAGGAATTCCAGAAATTCTAAATATGGAAAGCAAGAGCAATAAAACTTTGTGAGTTCTAGTTTTTAAAAAGCAACATAACTTCAACTTATTAGCCCAGTGTTAACAATAAACCTAATTTTTGTTATTCAGGTGAATATTAATTTCAATTATATATATATGAATATAAATGAGACTGAAGGTGGGAGACATCTGCCGTGTTTTCTTATATACATTTTTTTCGGATGAACAGTACAGTCTCATACCAAAAAACCTATTTTCTAATAGGCAGGTACAGAAGTGCTATAAATCATTATTTTAAAATTCATCGTAAGAACTACTTGAGGAAAGCTTGCAGTGAATTCTCTGATGTAGTCAAAAGTCATTCAGTAATATGGTTAAATATTTACAGTTTATTTATGCCAGTGTACATTTCCTTGTATTTCTTTTCCTAAAATAAGATCTTCAGCCTTGAAATATTTCTAATACTTTGCAACACTGAGATTTCCTTTAAGATGTTTTAAATATACGAAGTACCTGTAAAGTCATAGAGCTGAGGAACAGTTTCCATGATAATGCCAATCAGAGGTAGATACAACATGGCCACCCTCGCCTTTGTCTGGGGGTCAGAGTACCGTGGGTCTGAGTCGTGACTGGATAGTAAATTGTGTACCATATTGATGACTTTCTTGTGCAATCCAAACAGTCTATTTAAAAAGAAGATGAAGAAGCAGCAGCAGCACTAAGGTCACAGAGATTAGTTAATATCTTTAAAGCAAACAGTAAGTCACAGTACTGAATCAATTTTGTTTAACTTAAACTTTGCCACATATTTGCATGTATTCCTATGAAACACTTCTCATTAAGAAATTAACAAATGTCTCTCTGTATAAAGTAAAGATGGAGGGGAAAAAGAAATGCTAAACAAATTCACCTAGAAGTAAATCTCAATTATTTTTATATTAACTCCTTATTAGTACATATTCATATTAAATAACTTAAGACCAGTTGTGGTTATATTTTAAAGCAAAAAAAAAAATCTTAAGTAGCTTCAAATTTTATTTCATATTGATCTTCTCACATTTGCCAAAAATAAATTTTTTTTTTTAAAGATTTTTTATTTATTTATTTGAGAGAGAGCACATGAGAGGGGGGAGGGTCAGAGGGAGAAGCAGACTCCCTGCTGAGCAGGGAGCCCGATGCGGGACTCGATCCAGGGACTCCAGGATCACGACCTGAGCCGAAGGCAGTCGCTTAACCAACTGAGCCACCCAGGCGCCCTGCCAAAAATAAATTTTTATGTCCTTTTTCTAAAAGAAAAATCCTCTACTTAATGGATTATGCAGTCCATAGGCTGGGGGGGTTGTCTTTGACTTCTCGGATTTAAACTCAACTTCCTTGCTCATCTACCTTGTTTGGGCCATACATCTTCTGTAGGCTCAATCCCCTGAGTTTCAACTGGGCTAAAACACTAATCACTTTTCTTTTTTTGCCTCTTCTCGGATTGAAGGTGCTTTGACTCTGCCAACTATTCTAATTAAACACTTGGCCAACGTCGACAGGCCCTTAGGGCTACACCTGGCAGCAATTCCACACCTCATTCGCCCCTTCAGCCTCTCACCATCCACCTCAGAAAAAGATCTTACCTCCGACTTCTGATTTTTAGGAAAGAAAAGCCATTCTGAATTTGCTCTAGCCAGAACTTTAACACATCCCCACATTTATCTCTCTCTCATTCCTTTTGTCTCAGAAAAAGTTGTACTTCTCTCAAAAAGTAATTTCTCCATTATGTTTAATGAACCCCACGCGTCTTCAACAGCTTCAATGCCCCCCTCACTAAAATTTTCCCTTTTCTTTCCAATAAGCCTTTCCTATATTGAAAATACATGTTCACTTGAAACTAGTCTCTTCTACGTTATATACTCTCTCCGAGTAATAAACTATTACCATAATTTCTCCAGTAATAAACTTCCTAAATGTATAGTCCATAGCAACTGTTTCCACTTACTTCCTAGTATCTACTCCCTTTCTTTGGAACTAACAGTTTTTGAATGCTTACAACATGGCACTGTACTAGCTTCATTATTTAATAACTAAATAATTTCTTAGAGTTACTTACCTTCTCGGTTTCTCTACCTACAGTAAGAGGGTAAATACCTACCTCATAAGGTGGCTGTGAGAATTAAGTTGCATAATTTATGTAACATACTTATTAGCACACTGCCTTGTACATTGCCTTCCTCAGTAAATACTAGCTCTTATTTTTTTTAAGATCACATAGCCAATTTCAAAGCTGGGATTGGAAACCAGAGCCCTTCATCTTATCTGCCGCTTTACATGGCTATATATGCAATCTAGCTGGAGATTCTTTCTTCTTCCTTTGAGATTTTTATTCAGAAAGTGTATTTTTAAACACTATCAAGAACCACATCTAACTGACATATCTCAGATTTTATTCTCCAGTTCTCTACTCGACGCTGTCATCTTATCTTTTCTCAATTCTTTCTCCAAATAGTTCCCACCCTTTCCTCATATTCTCTCTCTCATTTCACCCAAGTCTCAGATTCTGGTCATTTGGTTTTTATGTTCTCCCTTCTGAATTTTTGCATTACCAGTGATGACTCCCAAACCCGGGTGTGTATTCCTCACAGCTGTGTAGCTACCAGCCCGACCTTAACCTACCAATAAGCCCTACCCAATCATCTTTATAAGCCTTTTCACAGGTCTACATTACTCAATCACATGTTATTAAATATATGTTTATGCAGGACGTGCAATATCCTATTTTAAGTATTAGGGATAAGACACTGTCCCTGTTCTTAAAGAGTTTGCTATTGTAAGAGAGAAACACAGACGCAAAAATAATAATTCAGTGTCACAAATGCAGTAGAGGTACTAATTTTCTATAGAATTATGTGCTACAAAATTAGCATTTAATCATATTGTTTCATAGTCTTAATTTTCTAACTATAATCAAAGTTTCTGAAGAGCAAATCTTTGATCAATATTAAAACATATTATTGCCACTCAAGGAATTATTATTAGCAAGCAGATGAAGTAAAAAGAAAAGCATTCTTCTCAAGTACCTATCTAAGACAATGTATGTTGTATTTTATCTGTATATCACTAAAGAATATAAAATTTAGAGATGAGATGTGAGTCTCCCAAAGTCAATTACTCATATATTACTGAATTAACATCTATTTATGAATGTGTATTCATCCATCTTGTGCCAGACACAATTCTAAGGCATTGGAAGTACAACAGCAAACAAAAAAGATAAAAGTGTGTGCTCTCATGAAATCACGTTTTAATGGGAGGAGACAGAAATTAAGCAGCAAATTTCAGAGAAATGCTTTGTGGAAAATAAAAGAAAAAGTATATGTTTAAGAATGACTGTGGCAGGGCAGCGTGGCTATCATTTTGACTGGGTGGCCAGTGAAAGCCTCGCTGAGAACATGCTATTTGAGTGGAGACTTGAAGAATCACAAGGAGCAAAAAGGTACATGACAGTCTTAGGGTAACATGAGCACTGTTAGGCAGAGAAAAAAAAATCCAAGTGCAAATACCATACATAAGGTAGGAATGAATTTGGCATATTAAAGAAGCAGAAAAAAAAGACTGGGATGACTAGATTTTAATATGTGGGGAGGGAAGACAGTGGTAAAACTACCTAAGAGCCAGCTAAATAGGGCTTTGAGGACCATTATTAAAAGTCTAGATTTTAGGGGCACCTGGGTGGCTCAGTCGGTTAAGCATCCTACTCTTGGTTTTGGCTCAGGTCATGGTCTTGGAGCCATGAGATCGAGCCCCACGTTGGGCTCTATGCTGAGCACAGTCTGCTTGGGATTCTTTTCCTCTTTCCCGCCCTCCCCCTCTGCCCCCACCTCCTGCGCACACACGTGCACTTTCTAATAAATAAATCTTAAAAGTCTGGATTTTACCCAAAAATACAAAAACACTAATTCAAAAAGTTATATGCACCCTTATGTTTATTGTAGCATTATTTATAATAGCCAAAATATGAAAGCAACCCAAGTGTCCATCAACAGATGAATAAAGAAGATGCTGTACACACACACACACAGGAATATTAGCAATAAAAAAGAATGAAATCTTGCCATTTGCAATAGCATGGATGGATCCAGAGGGTATAAAGCTAAGCAAAATAAGTCAGTCAGAAAAAGACAAATACCCTATGACTTATGTGGAATTTATGAAACAAAACAAAGAAAAAAAGAGATAAGCAAAAAAACCCAGACTCTTAACTATGGAGAACAAACTGCTGGTGACCAGAGGGGAGGGGGGCGGGGGGATGGGTGAAATAGGTGATGGGGGTTAAGGAGTGCACTTGCAGTGATGAGCACCGGCTGCATCACTATATTGTACACCTGAGACTAATATTATACTGCATGTTAACTAACTGGAATTTAAATAAAAACTTTAAAAAACTCCTAAAGATCCTATTATGAGGATTTTTTTTAAAAGTGACCATTACCTAAAGGAATTATGATTACACGGATTTTTTAAAACAATTATTAAGATAGAAGTACTCTCTAGGGATGCTAGACCACAACACTAAAGCTATTTCTATAAATTCAAATCATCAGAGAATATGCCCTTTCCTTACTATACCAATTTCTAAAAATCCTGTACAAGTGTATACAACTTTGGAAGTTCTTAAAACCTAAGAATATTTGTTTATAAAGGGCATATTTTGAAATAAAATGCTACACAGTATAATGGCAAACAATAAATTTCCCTTACAAGGAATAGAAAACTAGTCCATTTTCCTCAACTGAAATGTGCCTATTGTGTATCAACAAATCTAGGAGTCTACCTACTTATATTCACAAATATTTTTTGTAACAATGAAGGAAAAACAAATGCTATCAAATAAACCATGATACACCACTGATTTCAAAACAAACCTCAAGTTCAGAGATGATGAAGTATGAAAAAATGGCTTTCTTAAAATCAGTGAAATGCAGATAACATGGGTATGGAACTTAGTGAATACAGAAGTATTCTTCATACAGTATGAAGAGTAGTAAAGAGTACTCTTTTGATTCTTAGGAATATAAGTGCGATACTTCTGTCCCATTATCCAAAATCAAATTGCTATTCCCAAGGCAAAATAAGTCTACTCACCCTTCAGCATCAGGGTCTAAAATGACAGCCAGCTCTGTTAACACAAGTCCTGCCAAATAATGCTGTTGGCGGAAAGGCACAGATAATTCAAACATATTTGCAATCTTCTGGTCTTGTACGTTTGTGGAAAATCCAGAACTCTGTTTGGGAGTGAGATAGAACAAAACTACAATAGCTGTGCAACAAAACATCCCACAGACAGAACATTACAACAAATGCAGTATGAGTATTATCTCAAAGTAAGATGCACTTCACCTAGGGTAGTTTATTTTACATTACTATTATTCACATTAGAGAAAGTAACTGCTCTTACTTTTGGTATAGGAAACTATGATGAGATAACACTTTTAATTATTTTCTATTTCCTTTTTCTCAGATTGAAACTTTTCCATCTTTTTTTTTTCTTTATTCTTTTAGCCACTTAATGTTTCAATATCATACCCTAAAGGAGAAAAAAAGCAACTAAACCCAAATGATATATTACACATTTACTGCTGGGTACAAAAGACATATTTATAGTCAAAGCTACTGGTTTCCAGAGAAAGTCCAAATACCAGTAAAATTGTTTTTCAGAGAAAATACTACCTCTAGAAAATTACTATCATTTTGTGATTCACTCATAGTTTTTTTAATACTGCAAAATAGCATTTCCCCAAGATATAGTTCAAGAGTGTCTACAATCTCATCCCCCTCTAATTCATATTCAAGACCATCCATGTGAGGTTTTTTAGAACAGATTTCAGATTTCTCTACAGAGAAATCATCTTCCTAATAAGTATATAAGATTATTCTTGCACCCTCCCCCCAGAAAGAGTGAGGTCTCTATCATCTATTAGAATGAAATTAATGTAGTTAGATAAAAAACAAGGGGAGCAAGAGAATGGAAAGAATTCTATTAATTTCTTGGCTGAATGAGATGTTCAGAGGGAGTTAGATGTAAACAAATGCGTTTCATTAAAGGTTTTAGGAACTATATTATGATTAATTTGCTCTCCACTGGATAGCCACATCTTTGGCAGAGGATGTGTGAAGAAAGCAAAAGACACAGCCTTATCTGTTATAGGAAGAAGCGTATGCTAGCCAGGTAAAAGAGTACGTGAAAATATGCCAATCCATAAGATTTTTCATAAACGTAAAATGAAAAGTTATGGGTGCTCTCTCATGTTTTCTCATCAAGGTAAAGTTTAAAAACTTTTTTTTTATCATGCATCTGAGATTGATGTAGGCTAGGGAATTACATCCAGGAATTAAATAATTCAAAAATAACATCACAAAAAGTTAAGATAACTTTAAACATTAAGAGATTAAGAAAGCTTAAGAAAGCAGCTTGTCTGCCTCAGAAATTACAGAGCGGAAAGAATGTTTCACTAGAGGGAAGAACCAGGCTTCTCTGATACTAAAACCAGAAAATCCCTTTATCTCCATCTGTGTGATAGGAAACAAAATAATTGCTATGTAACCCCTTTCTGTCCTGACAGAAACTACTAGCTGTTCAGAGGCTGCTGGGAAGATGGCAGAGTAGGACGTCCCTGGGCTCACCTCTTGCCGCATGGCGGCCTAGAGAGCACCCACATCAGCATAAATAACACAGAAAGCAGCCCGAAAACTGGCAGAACAGACTCTCTGCAGCCCAGCACAGACAAGAGGCCACAGCGAAGCAGATCCACCCCCTCCTATCGCTCTTGGCAAGATCCCATCCAAGCGGTGCCACAAGCCTGGCAGTGTGCATGCAGCCCAGACAAGGGCCAGCACCACTCCAAAGTGAGTCCTGCTCCAGGGAGAGGGGACGATAACCACACACCAGTCTGACTGTGACCCAGCAGTGGCTGGGAGCAGGCACCTGGTCAGACTGCAGGCCCCACCCACCAACAAAAGCTTCTCAGGGGACAACACAGGGAAAGTGCCTACAGTCTGGGGCTACTTCACCTGTGGCAAACACCTGCTCTGACTCAACTCAAGCCCAAGGCAGCCCCGGACCGGCCCACTAACACCACGGGCACCAGACTCTGCCCACAACAGGCAGAGCGCCATCGCAGGCTGGACTGAAGGCAAACACATCCCAGCCACAGTGGTAGGACGCTCCTGCAGCAACACACACAGGAGACACCCCCCGAAGCACCATTTTCTGGTGAAAAGAAGACATTGCGCTGCAGGACCTTTTCTTCATAAAGCCACTACTTTCAAGTGTGAGAGTCGTAGCTGAGTTTCCTAACACAGAGAAACAGTCACAGCAATAGACAGAATGAGGAGACAGGAATATGTCCCAAATGAAAGAGTGGAACAGAATCAGAGCGAGCAGGAAACCTAAGCGAAATGGAGATAAGTAATATGTCTGATAGAGAATTTAAAGTAATGTTCATAACGATAGTCACTGGACTTGAGAAAAGAGTGCAGAACCTCCATGGGACCCTCCACCAAGAGATAGGAGACGTAAAAAAGAACCAATTAGAGCTATTGGACTCACTAAATGGAAATAAAAATAGACCACCTGGAATAAACAGCAAATGAGAGGAAGTAGAAGAACGGATCAGCCACCGGGAGGACAGAGTAATGGAAAGTGATCAAGCTGAGCAGATGAGAGGGGAAAAAAAATACGCAAAATGAGAATAGACCTGGGGAACTCAGCGACACTGTCAAGCTTAACAGTCGCATGATAGGGATCCCAGAAGGAGAAGAGCAAGAAAAGGGGGCAGAAGATTTGTCTGAAGAAATAATAGCTAAAAAACTTCCTGAACCTGGGGAAGGACAGAGAAATCCAGATCCAGGAGGCACAGAGGGTCCCCAACAAAGTCAACCCAAAGAGGTCTGCACAAAGATGCAAAGTAAATAAGATGGCCAAAAGTAGTGATAAAGAGAGAATTTTAAAAGTGGCAAGAGACAGCGCCTGGGTGGCTCAGTCGTTAAGCATCTGCCTTTGGCTCAGGTCATGATCCCGGGGTCCTGGGATCGAGTCCCGCATCGGCCTCCCTGCTCCGCGGAAAGCCTGCTTCTCCCTCTCCCACTCCCCCTGCTTGTGATCCCTCTCTCGCTGTGTCTCTCTCCGTCAAATAAATAATTCTTAAAAAATAAAAAAATAAAAAAAATAAAAGTGGCAAGAAAGAGAAAGGAAAGCAGTGACATACAAAGGAAACCCCACAAGGCTATCAGTGGGTTTTTCAGCAGAAGCTCTGTAGCCCAGAAGAGAAGGGCACGATCAATTCCAGCTGCTAAAAGGAAAAAATCTATAGCCAAGAATACTCTATCCAGCAAGGCTTTCATTTAAAATAGAAGGAGAGAGACAGTTTACCAGAAAAACAAAAGTTAAAAGCAAAACCAGCCACATCCCTGTCATACATGATGCCATCAGCCTGTGGGTCCCAAATTCCCAGTCCAGCCACCCTCCTGCCCGAGTCAGCATGCACGGTATGCCAAGTCAATACGCCTTCACCTCAGATTGCCAAGGGCTCAAACTGGCACTCTTCCTCTCAAATTCCAGCCCCTATGCTCGTTTGTGCACAAAAGTGGGCATAATTATACCAGCAGAATGAAGCAACCCAAACAGTGACACTATTTCTGTGGAATACAGAATGGATAAAAGGAGCGAGGCTAGGCTGAAAACATCTCCAACAAGCACACCAAAGAACAATACATACAGCATGATTCTGGTTAGTAAAAAAAAAAAAAAAAACCTGGGAAGAATAAAACAAGATGAAATCAGAGAGGGAGACAAACCATAAGAGACTCTTAAGCATAGGAAAGAAACTGAGGGTTGCAGGAGGGGAGGTGGGTGGGGGGATGGGGTAACTGGGTGATGGAATGAGCACTGGGTGTTCTATGCAACTGATGAATCACTGAACTCTACCTCTGAAACTAGTAACACACTATATGTTAATTAATTGAATTTACATTAAAAAAAAGAACCTCTGCTCCCCCCCCAACCCCAAAAGAAACTACTAGCTGTTGAAGTCTGCTGCCACCCAGTAAAACCCTATGAACAACCACCTAGTTTCCTTTGGATTTTCTAGGCACAAGGGCAGTAGGCAGGGCTTTCTCAGGACTGCCCCGCAGTTTGACTTCTTTCTCTGCTACATTAGGCTTCACTTCTTTGCCTTTCACAGGTACTGATCCCTAATAAACATCTTCTATCCCAAACTCAAGACAACCTTGCATCTGCTTCAAGAAAACCCAACTTGCGAAAACATCGAAATGGGCTTATCTAAGTGAATTCACTCACATGGATGTGCATAAATCTGTAAGAGGAGTACAACATAGTAGTTAAGACCTTGGGCTCTAGAATAAAGTCAACATGTGCCTTGAGTCAAAGTCTAGCTCTGCCACTTATTACTGTGTTACCCTGGGTAAGTTCATGACTTTTCTGTTTCATATGTAAAATGAAAATAATAGAACTTACTTCCTAGCATTACTCTAAGGAGCAAATAATAATTATTTATAAAGCACTTAGTATGGAGCCTATCACACAGCTATTATTCAACAGTCTTTCTTATCATTTATTCCAGTGTTCGGAATGCTTTCTTACAAAAATGAGCTCTATAAAAAATTTTTTTCAGACACTTTGCATACCTGAGATGTTGCAGAAGAAACAGAAGGCGATGGTGATGCAGGTGGAGTAAGCAGGCTGCAGGGCAGGTTCAATGTAACGTAGTGCTCATGGCTGCAGACAATTCGCAGAAAATCCAGTCTCAAGGACACCAGCACACTTGGATTTGGTAATGAATAAAGCTTTGAAGATACCTTGTAAGCATTACATAAATAAAAGAACACCAATTGAATTTATCATTTCTCTAAGCCAACACCAGAATGACAGGTGAAGTATTTATTTAGTGGGCAGTGTTGGGTTTTGTGGCGTAAACAACAGTATCCACTTTTTCCAGAGTTACTGCTAGAATAAAAAATGGGGAACTAGAAGATCTATTTAAGATTTACAAATCCACTGACTAGGCTAAAAGTCATATTCTTTGTATTTCCAATATAGGATTAATATTTCCACTTCTCAAAGATGCACTTTATGAAGGAAAAGTATACCACCAAAATAACTTCATAAAAGAACTGATCCATTCTTTGGATAATCAGCAGCTGTGTTAATCTGTATTTATAATTATCTCTTTGTCTATTCACCCAGCTACCTGATAAGCTACTTTGAAGAGACATATATACACTGACTTAATAGCTTTGGCATCCTTAGGGTCTAGCTCAGTGTTTGGCAAACACAGGAAGTCAATGCTTGAAGAATAACAACAAGATTTGAGGAGCAACAGAACACGAAATTTTGGGGTAAAGTAAAAATAATACATACTGCTGCAAATATCTGCAAGTGGGTCAGTGCCCATGTGTAGTTTTAACTTCTCTATTAAAAGGAACATACAGGGGCACCTGGGTGAATCAGCTGGTTGAGGGTCCAACTCTTGCTTTCTGCTCAGGTCATGATCTCAGGGTTGTGGGATCAAACGCCACATCGGGCTCGTACTCAGCGCAGAGTCGGCTTGGGAGTCTCTCTTTCCCCCCTCTCCGTATGTCCCTTCCCCCACTCATATGCACACTCTCTAAAGTAAATCAATCAATTAATCAATCAATGGAACATACAATAAAGGCAGCTGATAGATCTCCAAAATTCTAAATATTAGACTGCCAAACAGCATTCTAAACCAGTAATTCTCAGAAATGAGCCTGTGGACCAGCAATTCTCAGAAATGCTGCACAAGCACTGTGCCCCACACGCCCACCCCCCACCCCCATGATTCAAACTCCTCAATAATGCTGAGTAGGACCCCAAGAGCTGCATATTTTTAAACTTCCTTTAAAAGGTAATTCTAGGATGATTATACAGCTCATTACCCAAATGGCCTATCAGGACCAATAACTAATGTTTTCCAAAAGACACATTTCATTAATCAGTTGATAAAAATTTTAAGCTAAAGTCAGCTGTTTGTAGAAAAGTTCTAGGATGCTTTAGTTTAGTAAAAGCAACATAATGGAAAAAATAAATAAATTTAAAAAATAATAAAAGCAACATAATGACTGACACTGGGGATTTGGGTAAGCATCTGTCCATGATCCTAAACTCTACAATGTCTAGGTCTACATTAGGAGGACTCTACAGCTAAATGCAGCTGCTTTAAAAATCACCCAATAAATATACAAAAAAGTTCATTTGGCTGCTCATTCAGTGTAACTGGTACTCTTGCATGGCACTGTGGGGGTTGCTTTACATTTATTTTTTTCCAAATTGTTTTAAAAGTTTATTTTTTTTAGTAATCTCTACACCCAATGGGGGGCTCAAACTCACGAACCTGAAATCAAGAGTCACATGCTCTTCCGACTGAGCCACCCAGGTACCCCCAGGGCTGCTTAACATTTACACTAGTGACTTGATGATCTGCTTCAGAATGGGAACGAAGAGTTTGACTGGGCCAGTAAAATAAAGGAAAAGTCAGCTGTACAAATAGCAGCTTGCCATAGGACTGTGTCCTCATAAAACAAATGAAATTTACTTTTGCCTTACTAATAAAAATACTCTGCTTTTATTTATTTTTTTAAAGATTTATTTATTTAAGAGAGAATGAGAGGGAGAGAGAGCAGGGGGAGGGCCGGGGGAAAGGGAGACAAGCAGACTCCCAGCTCAGCAGGGAGTCTGACACGGGGCTCGATCCCAGGACCCTGAGATCATGACCTGAGCCGAAATCAAGAGTCAGATGCTTAACCGACTAAGCCACCCAGGTGCCCCAGAGATTCTCTCTCTCAGAGCCTCTCCCTCTGCCCCTCCTGAAAATAAATCCTTTTAAAAAGAAAAATGCTGCTTTTTAAAAACATCAGTATATGAGTGTGTTCTTGAAGATCTCTTAGCTACAACTCTAAAAACAGCAAACACAGTGTTTAAATTATTTGTTAATTATTACTAATTATGCATTACCTGTTTATAGCACGTCTTAATAAGGCTAAAGACAAATCCTCTATCCATAACAGACAACAGATCATTGAGAAAGAATGCAAGGCTTGTGTTGAGTCTCTCAACCATTTCTGTGTCCTGGAAAGCAGAATAAAAAGCAAAAACATATAAAAGTATGATTGTATAATGTGCGCTTGATAGAGATTTAATTTTTTAAAAAGTTATCATTACCTTCTGAAATCGTGAAACTATATCACTAGCAATTGTGCTGACAAGAGCAGCAATGTCATCCATGAAACGTTCTGGAAAACGACTTTTCCTTGGTGCATCAAGCTTATCATTAAAATATAAATGATGCACCATGCTCTTTACCTGAAAAAATAAATAAGCCATTAGTTTAATTTCTTATGAATGCAATTAACAGTTAATCATATTAAGGCTATTTTTTCACTACACTATGTGATTTAACAGATGGCTGAAATACTTCTAGCTCCTCAAATACTTTGAGAATCTCCCTGCAATATTTTATATGTTCCCAAGAAATATCAAACACAGTACAACTCAATCACTGCATCACCTTCATAAAATTATTCTGGCTACCAATATGAAAAGAATTATGAATGTGAACAGAAAAATATTTCACCCTTTAAAATGGTTTTAAATGAAATCTTTCCAAGACTCAACATTTTGACATTCTATATACCCCAATGTAAGCTTTGAGACACTAGACACATTAACTTCACTGCAGTTTCTTCAGCATCTATAATATAGTGACATATGGTGAATGTACATTAAACACTGATGACTCGATATGAATTATAAGATATTAGGCAAAAATTAACAAAGTGATTTATGTGTACAAAATGCTTCTGTGGGCACCTGGGTGGCTCAGCCGGCTGAGTGTCTAACTCTTGGTTTTGGCTCATGTCTAACTCTGTGCTCAGTGCAGAGTCTGCTGCAGAGTCTCTTTCCCTGCCCCTCCCCCAACATGCTCGTGTGCGCACTCACACTCTCTTTCTCTCTCTCAAATAAATCTTTTAAAAGATGCTTCTGGATATTGATAATTACAACAATGTGGTAATAGTAATACAGAATTCAGGGAAATCGAACCCAAGTTTCAACAATTAGTAAGCAGCAGAGCTAAGTTTTAAACTGCAGCTTTTTAACTATTCTAAAGAAATTTGAACATACATGTAAGACTATCAAAAAACAAATCAAAATTACAATTTGATCTTATATTAAAAGCACAAGAATGACAAACTTGGTGTTTATTCTCTAGAAGGAAAAAATGAGTTGCCTATCACTTACATAGGGTCCCTGACTTATTTTCTTCGGTAGATTAGTAAGTCTCTAGAAAAGCTGTCTTCTTATCCCCAATATGGGTAACATTCAATGCTGAGAATGACCGTATAACATACTCTGGAAGCTCTTTTTGTTTCTTTTCTTCCTGCCTTCCTTTTTGTTGTTGTTGTGTTGTTTTCCTTTATTTTTTTACATTTCTCTTTTGAAAGAAAAAGTTTCAATGACTTCAGCTTTCTAGAGGTTGAAGAGGAAAGTCCCTAAGTGCCAAAGTGCCTGACTTTGAATCACAGTTCTGCTATCTAAAAGCTGTACCAGGGTGCCTGGATGACTCAGTCGGTTAAGCACCTGCCTTCAGCTCAGGTCATGATCCCAGCGTCCTGGGATTGAGCCCCCATCAGGCTCCCTGCTGCTTCTCCCTCTCCCACTCCCCGTCTGTGCTCTCCTGCTCTCTCTCTGTCAAATAAATAAATTAAATCTTAAAAAAAATAAGTAAATAAAAGCTGTACCAACTTAAACAAGTTACTTAATCTCTCTGTGCCTTGATAACCCCCGGCCCACAGGGACAGTGCTACACACTGTACACACGGCAAATCTTTATTGCTCTCGTGTATATATGTGTTTATGTGTATATAAGTATTAAGATATTAATTCACTTGTTTTTAATATCATTTATTAAATTGAGCAAAAAGTGTTGTTTTTTAATTGGCTGTAAGTGGCATTTCCTTAAGAGTTTTCGAACCATGAAAGCAGTGAGGATCTATAAAGCCCTTTTTTATCTATGTTTGGGATGAAATCTACAATACATTACACACTAGCCACGTCCAGGCTAAGAAATAAGGTACCACGTTTCCTTTAAAAAGACAGCTGGTTCTGCAACCATCTCTAAAAAAAATAGTTAACGGGAGCTTTCACATTCCACCTAAATTGTGCCGAGTGTCCACAGTGTTTATTCAGAGATGTAACAAATGTAATTTTGTCTTGGAGGCACATGTAAAATCCTAAGAGGGACAACAGAAAAGGATTCTTAGGATAAAATAAGGAGCTAACACAAAGTCGTTACCTATGGAAAACAGTATTAAAAACATGTTTAGCTTGCTCACCATTAATTCAAAGAAGAACCAGGCTTGTTGCAAAGCCGATTCCCGAACGCCGCCACTGCAGACAACCCACTGCAAAGCCAGCTCCTCATGAAAAAGCTATCCAGAAGCAAAGCCAAAGTTATTATCAAAGTCATACGTGCTGAGAACACAAACCAGATAATAATGCAATTACAAATGAAGATATAATGAGAATAAGCAAAATAAGGCATGTGAACCATTCAACGATGCAGTGAGGACACCCATTAACGAAACGGCTGTTTATACATGTAAGACAGTGGCATGTTGAACAGCTGAAAAAATTACATGTTATCTTGCAGTAAAATGTAATTTTAAAAGGACAGGTGGGAAATAGCCTCCTAAATTGTACCTGCAAACAGAAACTAGACCAAAAACTCACAGTTACAAATACGATCTTGTTTGTGCCTTAAATACATATTCCAACATATGCAAATACATTCATGAACTTTGCTGGTACAATTTAGGAAATACCTTTAAAAATTTAAACTTTGATATAAGCCATTAATTTTCAAGTTTTCAGGTATCTGAAGTCTTTTTTATAAACATAGCAGAAATTTCCTGCCTTATAATGGATATGCATACAAAGCATTTGCAAAGTAGTGTGTATCGATATGAAAAAGGACTAACAAAACTGTGCATAAGGGAAGCAAATCAACATATCTTACTAAGAGTGATAATTTTTCTAACTCATCTTCCTTTCCCTGGAGATTTAAAACACAAAACAGAAGCAGTTACAGAAACAGAATTCAGAGTTGATACATTTTTTGGTACTAAAATTTGATGATCAAATTTGATTTCAAACAGTCAATCCCAAAGATATAAACATTGCACTAATATAAAAGAGCATACCCTGGAGTGGTATGCCCAAAAAGGCATCAGATAAGCAGTGCTTGCTCAAATGTATTTTTAAACAAATAATTTAAATGCAATTATTGCAACATACTGGCTACATAAAGAAATTTTACATCTATTTAACTGTTGGAACTTTCCCCCTATATGGATTTTCTTCATATGAATCTACCTTTTTAGTTGGTAAGCGTCCCGTTAATGTTTGTAAGAAACTTGACGTCTCTGTGTGCGAAGACATACGATTACAACTTCGATCCACAGCCTAAGGAGTGGAGGTGAATGAATGACGAGGTAACATTAAAGTCCGCTGTGGAGGCCTCTGCAGCTCAAGGATTACATACAATTTTTTAAATAGTTCTACTTTGGATTCAACAACTGTTTTATTATTGCTCATCTCATTTTCACCATTTTAAGCTGCTTTAATGACAGTACATTATAAGTATCAAAATGGCTTCTATATATTTTTAGTAAAAAGATGAATATTTTAATGACTATATAAATTCAGAGTGCTGCAAAGAATGAAACTTTTATCCGTGTGATCTATACACATGCACACGTCTAGTAAGAAAATGTAAAAAGTAAAAACATACTTCTCACTGGTTTCAGACCAAACAAAGCAATCAAGAATTTTATACTCAATAAAGAAAATTAAACGGTTAAAATGGTTTCTTTCACTTTTCACTACTATCAAAAACTACTATTCGGATCTGCCATATACTTCAAATATAAAACACTTAAGATATTAAACACGGAATTAAATTCTTCAAGAACAGGAGCACTTCACTCCAAAGCCAATACACAGATGAGAAGTATATTTTGAGGTATCATGCAATATTAGCTATGAAGCAACTAGACTTAAATAAGCAATACCTGGTTCAACTAAGTTACACACAAATTTCATACTTTGCAACACAATACAAATTAAAATGGATTTTTGCTTCTGGTATTAAATCTTACAGCATGGGGATCATATACTGTTCACACTTAATTTCAGCTTAGTCCCAGTATTTCTAGTCAGTAATTATGGGGAAAAAAAAAGACAAGATAGTAAATGCTAAATGAAAAGGATACGATAGCTACACTTTAAACCAAAAGCAAATGGAAACTGTCAGGTTTTTTTTCCACACAAAATTTTTAAAAATTCCTACTAAATATGTGCTCCCCCTACAGCAGAAACTGTTATCAAAGCCATCACTTGAAGAAACGGCAGGCACGGAAAGAGGGGGGGGGGGGGGGGGGGGGGGGGGAGGGAGACAGGAAGTAGGAAAGGAGAGCATTACTGGTGCAATTGGTGGTATTCATGCATAGTAGTTGGAAAATGTGCTAAGTAAACAAAAATACACACTTTTTAATGATTAAAAAGCAAGCCACTGAAATCATAGTATGTACTAAAAAGTAATGTTCTAAAGGGAAACATCAGCAGCCAATAAAGAAACCTCTAATATAAACACCACCTGTGTTGATTCTGCACTTGGACTGGGGTTGGATCCCCATGGGGCAGCTTTTGGACCACCAGTGTTAACCCAGGAATTGGAGCGATCTAAACCCTAAGCATATAATAGAAAGCAGTTGGAAAGGAAAGAAATATTACATGTGGCATGCCATAAATTATTCTTAAAGAAATCCAGACTTTCCAATGCAAACATGTTTTTAATTAGTACTGTTAAAGCAACCAAATTTTTAGGCATCTAGAAGTATTAGTTCACCAAAATTACCTTACTACATAACATAATTTGTTTTTAAATCACAAAGAATATTAAGTATAGCATTTAAAGATAATTTCTCTTTATGTAAAGGGATCACCATGAAGTACCAACTAAAGTTCCCACAGCACCATACCCCCCAAACCCTCTTTAAAGATGGCACGAGTTAGCAACATAATTTCCTCTGACTTTAACAAGGATTTAAAAGAGAAAAAAAAAGAATCGAAGTACATCATTTCATTCTTGTCTAAAAGCCTTTACTTTGTCACCAACTGAAACTTTTGTGTATTGATATTCCATAATTCTATTTGACCTTGTTTCCTCTTTTGCTTTCTTCTAAGGGAACAACAAGAGAAATTAAGAAAATAAAAAGAATTAAGAAAAAAAAAGGGGGGGATGACTAATATTTGCTCCTGCCTAAAAATGAGGGTGGATTTGGGGTTGTGCTCAGTTTTATTGTGCTTGTTGTAATTAAACATAATAGGCTACTATTTTATATAAATATTATTTTAAAAAGCATTATGATGGGGCTGGTCTGTAGGAATTACATCTTCATCATCACTATCGCTGAATTTAATATGCTAGTAATGTGTTTGACCAGAAGTGAATTACATCTGTTACTCTCTGAAAGAAGTTATTATCCCAGGTGGAGGGAACTGGGGCTTTAATTTCTTAAACTTGACTAATCATTAGAGTCACTTGGGAAGTTTTATAACATTCAGATTCTGGGCCCCATCCCCAGAAATCCTGATTCAGCAACCTGGGCTGTGGCCTGGGAATCTGCTATTAGAACTGGAGCCAGTTATAAGGGATTTTTATTTATTTATTTATTTTTAAAGATTTTATTTATTTATTTGAGACAGAGAGAACGAGAGAGAGCGAGAGCACATGAGAGGGGGGAGGGTCAGAGGGAGAAGCAGGTTCCCTGCTGAGCAGGGAGCACGATGCGGGACTCGATCCAGGGACTCCAGCATCATGACCTGAGCCGAAGGCAGTTGCTTAACCAACTGAGCCACCCAGGCGCCCCTATAAGGGATTTTTAGAGGACTGTTGGAATAAGAATAATGAAGACATTGGGGAGGGTATGTGCTATGGTGAGCGCTATGAATTGTGTAGGACTGATGAATCACAGACCTGCACCTCTGAAACAAATAATACATTATATGTTTAAAAAAAAAGAAGAAGATAGTAGGAAGGGAAAAAAATGAAGGGGGGCAGAAATCGGAGGGGGAGACGAACCATGAGAGACTATGGACTCTAAGAAACAAACTGAGGGTTCTAGAGGGGAGGGGGGTGGGGGGATGGGTTAGCCTGGTGATGGGTATTAAAGAGGGCACGTTCTGCATGGAACACTGGGTGCTATACGCAAACAATAAATCATGGAACACTACATCAAAAACTTATGAGGTAATGTATGGTGATTAACATAATAAATTAAAATTTTAAAAAATAATAATAAAATAAAATCATATTAAAAAAAAAAAGAAGAATGAAGACAACCCAAGACAAGGTGACAAACTATGGACCCAACCCCAGAAAGCACCAAAGGATAGGTAAAGGAAAAACAAGAGTAGTAATAACAATAATCAACTGTATAGACATGTGTTTCGCCTAGAAAGGTCAACAACAATAAATATGCAGGGCCTTAACTCTAAACAAATAAGAATCTCTGGGAGTGAAGCCAATGTATCAATACTACAGGAGGGAATGAGGATTAGGGAGAAGGAGGCAAGACAAACTAACTCTCAAGAGTTTAGGTTTTAGGGAGACTAATTCCCCTCCTTCTTTTTCCCGATTTTTCCAAAAATACAGAGTGGTTGAATGATACAGTAAGCCTCCATTTCCACTCATTTTTTATACTGAATGTGTAAGATGAGTGTTGAAGTTCAAATCCAGGTTCTACTGCTTATTAACTGTAAAACCTAAGGTAAATTATCTAATTTCATTTTCAGCTTCTTAGTATAAAATAGGAATAATGATAGTCTTCCTCATATTGCAAAGATCAAATTTAAAAGTGGAAGTAAATTACTAAATACAATGCTTCAAATATAGTAAACACTCAAGAGTTCTGGGGTGCCTGGGTGGCTCAGTTGGTCGGGCGTCTGCCTTCGGCTCGGGTCATGATCCCAGAGTCCTGGAATCAAGTCCCACATCGGGCTCCCTGCTCAGTGGGAAGCCTGCTTCTCTGTCTCCCTCTGCCCCTCTACCGACTTGTGCTTGCTTGCTTGTTTGCTTGTGCACGTTCTCTCTCTCTGGCAAATAGATAAAATCTTTCAAAAAAAAAAAAAATAGTTCAAATAGTTCAAAAACTTCCTACTTGTGTTTTTTTAAATGCTTCCTAGCAAAGTAATGAGAGAATATTCAAATACTAGTAAAATTATGTAATCAGATTTGTTTAAAATACTTACCTTCTCAGAACCCCATATTATTTCAAATAAAAGCAAATTTGCAAACAATGTTTTTCAGATGTTAAGTCTCCCAACTTACGTCTCCAAGGTATGAAGTTCTTTCTGCCATTTGCAATTTTTACAACCACTACTCATGTTACAAAAATAATACATAAGCATCTGATTTTTAGAACATTACAACTGTGCTCTTCTCTCTACCATAAATTTCCACAATACCAATAATCTTCCTGTACTCTTAAACACACTTTTCACCTCCTTAATTTCCTTTGAAATTAAGCACATGTTAATCAGTAATGTGAGAATAAACAACAAACCTAATTGTGTCATTGTATATTATATCCACAATATTCAGACTAAGCAGTTATAATTACATCAAATCAAAGCTAACTAGTTAAAGAAAACCTATGGCCAATTATTTTGTAAAGCAAATAATTGCCATAATTTAAGTGTTACAAAGCTAAGAATTATATCTTAACTTCCTTAAGCAAATTCATCAATGATATTTACTAATGTCATAACTACATTTACTGATCTCCAACTAACAGAACAGATTAACCAAATGTGTGCACATGTGCATGAAAGGGCTTTTGTTTTTGTCACATCTTTGTAACATTATTGTGTCCCTTAAATATAGATAGGCTCCTTCCATGGGCAAGGCTCATATTCTATTTGACCTGACATCAACTTGCTGTTAGAATTCAAAGACCTCGGGGGCGCCTGGGTGGCTCAGTCGTTAAGCATCTGCCTTTGGCTCAGGTCATGGTCCCAGGGTCCTGGGATCGAGCCCCGCATCGGGCTCCCTGCTCAGTGGGAAGCCTGCTTCTCCCTCTCCCACTTCCCCTGCTTGTGTTCCCTCTCTCGCTGTGTCTCTCTCTGTCAAATAAATAAATAAAATCTTTAAAAAAAAAAAAAGAATTCAAAGATTTCGGCTTTGTATCCACAAGTCCTCAGCACAGTGCCTAGCACACAGTAAGCTCTCAGTGTTACATTTAAAAATAGGAAATGATATATTACAAAGGAACTACATATCCATGTAAAACTGCACTGGCATTTGATTAAAAGCAATAAATTTCAAACTTGTCATAATCATATATTTACATAATTGAATGTTAAAAGAAGACTGCTAGGGCAAACAGATCAGTTTTGGGAAAAATAATTATGAAGAAAGTCTCACAAATCTGAATTTACAGCCATCAGAGTAATAAAATCCTATTGATGTAAGTATTCCTGAATTTTAGGAGTTCTACATTTTATGTTAAAGAATAAAATATGAAGCCAAAACCTTCACAAAACCAAATCTCTTAAGATCATTAAATATATAATTAATCCTGGCAGCAAGAAGGCAAACAAAAACATAACTTCTAAAGGAGTAGTTTATTCTTGCAATACTTACTAACATTTACTCACTGAATATCCACCGAGCACCTTCAATATGCTGGCCATTATGGGTGCTTAGGATATATCACTCAACAACTATGCCTGACCTCATGAAGCTCACCTTACCTGTGATAAAGGTAAGGTAAACAAACACTGAAAAATAATTAACTAATTTATATGCTACATTAAAAGGCAGTAAATGTTAGGAGACAAACAGAATGAGGGGATCAGAAGTCCCCAAGATACAGGTTATACATTTAAATAAGATGGTCAGAGTAGAAAGGAGGTGAAGGAGTTAGTAATAGGATTATCTTGCTCAGAGGAATGATATAATCTAAAGTTTTTTGGGTTTTTTTTTTAAGGTAATCTCTATCTCCAATGTGGGGCTTGAACTCACAACCCCAAGTTCAAGAGTTGCATGCTCTACTGATTAAGCCAGCCAGGTGCCCCTGGAATGACATAATCTAACTTAAGTTTTGTTTTTTGTGACTTAAGCTTTTGAAGCAGCATTCTGCTTGCTATGTTGTGATGAGAGCATAGGTTGGGGGGCACCTGGGTGGCTCAGTCGGTTGAGCATCTGCCTTGGGCTCAGGTCATGGTCCCCTCATCGGGCTCCCTGCTCGGCGGGAAGCCTGCTTCTCCCTCTCACACTCCCCCAGCTTGTGTTCCCTCTCTCGCTGTCTCTCTCTGTCGGATAAACAAATAAAATCTTAAAAAAAAAAAAGAAGAGAGCGTAGGTTGGAAGCAGCAAAACCATCTTCCAGTTTATTACATGAACTGAGGAAGACAGGATGGTAGTTCAGACCAAATGGTAGTAGCAGAGGTAGTCAGCAGTGGTTTGATCTTTAACATATATCTAAATCTGAACAAAAGGATTTAGGGAAGGCCACAGGATTGAGTTTACAATTTCAGAGGAAGATTTGTTTCGGAAATATAATTTTGGGAGTCATTAGCATACAGTGGTATTTAAAATCATGGGAGTTGATAACATCAACATCATCCCAGTGAGTATAGAGAGAAAAGAGAAAAGATGAGAGAAGTAAGGACAGAGGCCTGGGGCACTTCCAGATTAAAAGATCAGGAAAAGAAGAATTCCAAAGAGATTGAAAAGGTATAACCAGAACAGTAAAAGGAAAAACAAGGGAGTGCAGGGCCCTGGAAGGCAAGTAAATAGAATAAACCAAGGAGGAAAGAATTTAACTATGTCCAAATCTGCTGTAAGGTCAAGTAAGCTGAGTGTTGAGAATTAACCACTGGATTTAGCAACAGGAGAGTGTTGGTGACATTAACAAAGGCAGGTTGGATGGAAGATGGGAGCAGTATCTGATTAAAGTAGGGTAAGGAGAATGGGAGTAAAAGAATTGGAGATAGCTAGTATAAGAAACTCTTTTAAGGAATTCTACTACAAAAGGTAACAGAGAAATAGTGAGGAAGCTAGCAGCTGAAATACTAGAGAGGAGATTTGGGGATAAATAATATCATGCTTTATGTGGATGGGATGTTTTAGTAGATAGGGGCAACTGATGAAGCAGTAGAGATGAAATAATTGCCAGAGTGAGGATCCTGAGTAGGTGAGAGGAGACAGGAGCTTGTCTACAAATGGATGTATGAAAATGGATAGTTCATTTGCAGCAGAGTATTATTTTAAGTAGTGGGTAGTCATAGATGGTAGTAGGTAGGTAGATATGGTGGTAAAAGTCTATAAAATTATTCTTTTGAGGGCTTCCACTTTCTCAGTGAAGTAGGAGATAAAGTGAGAAGGACAACTGGTGGGCAGGTAAGGGAAGAAGGCATGAAATCTTTCTGGGAGAATGGGAAAGTGAATGGAATGCAGAAATATAGTATAATTAATTGCCTGCCAGCACTGAGGGCTCTCTTGAGGTCCACGGCTTTTCATTTCAAATGAAACCAGTCATTACAGTATTTCTCAAGTCATATTCATCAGCACAGGTGCTGACATGGCACAGACAGACGACTGGGTTCAACTATGGCTTGAGATTGGGCTACGCAAGTAAAATGAAATGAGAGAAAGATAAGGCATTGAGGTTTGATTATAATAGGGTTCACTATAATGACTGGTCATAGAGGGGCACCTGGTGGCTCAGTGGGTTAAGCCTCCAACTCTTGGTTTCTCCAGGATCCTGGGATCGAGCCCTGCATCAGGCTCTGCGCTCGGTGGGGAGTCTGCTTCTCTGCCTCTCTCTCTCTCTCTCTCTCTCCCCCCCCCAGCCCCGCTCTGCCCCTCCCCTCACTCATGCGTTCTCTCTCTCTCTGTAAAATAAATAAATAAATCTTTTAAAAAAAATGATTGGTCATGCAATTTAAGCTAGCTAAGTTGGAATAACATTAAGGACTGAGACACAGTAAAAGGTCATCAGATCAAGTGATGGGAGGTTGCAGAGCAGTGTTAGGAATTGGGGTACTAGGGAGAAAAACGAGCTAATAGAGAATACAATTCATGAAATTGAGATTATGAGGGTTAAAGTTATTAGTAATAACATCTACGGTATGACCACGGCTGAGGCAGGGGAAAGACTAAACCATTAAAAAAAAAAAAAAAAAAAGAGTTTTTTCGGGTGCCTGGGTGGCTCAGTCAGTTAAGCACCTGACTCTTGGTTTCAGCACAGATCATGATCTCAGGGTCCTGGGATGTAGTCCCGTGTCAGGCTCCCCGCTCAGCAGGTTGTCTGCTTCTTCCTCTCCCTGTGCCCCTCCCTCCTGTTGCTGCTCCCCCCCGCCCCTCACCAAAAAAAAAAAAAAAAGTTTCTTTAATTTCCAGGCCAATGAAGTCAGAATAAATGAACAGTAGCTATAAATAAACTTCAAATTCCTTATAATTTTAATGAGATAAAATTTTACACCATTATTAGTGATTATGACTAAATGATATTCCAAAATGAAGTAACTATCAAAAATTTTCCAAGAGGGGAGTGCCTGGGTGGCTCAGTCGTTAAGCGTCTGCCTTCAGCTCAGGTCATGATCTCAGGGTCCTAGGATCGAGCCCCACATCGGGTTCCCTGCTGGACGGGAAGCCTGCTTCTCCCTCTCTCACTGCCCCTGCTTGTGTTCCCTCTCTGTCAAATAAATGAATAAAATCTTTAAAAAAAAAAATTTCCAAGAGGAAACATGAAATCCATTTAAATAAAACTTGATTAGGAAGAGGCTGTGTTGTCATAAGAAAAATTCTCATCTTATGATGGCTTTCTCAGATATCTACAATACATATCATCAGAAGTTTATGTCATCATTATGTCTCATTTTACGAACTACTTGAAAAAAGGCAAATAATCATTCCAATATATGCAGACCTTTGTTCTAAATCCTGATGTTATAATCTGTCAAATACATCATAAAAAGGAAAACTCTAGACTTATTCTAGATGAAACATAATGCAAATCTTAGAGAAATTAAGAGGCATTTTAAAAGTAGAACCTTGAGGACAATGGTATCTTTTTCATCTCTGTAGCTCTTCAACAGGAAAATTTCTTATTAATTCACAAATCAGATTCATTCTACAGAAGAACTATATTTACAGTATATAAATAATGTTAAGTACTACCTCTATTATAATGAGATACAATCGAGAATGAATACAAGGATAAAAAAACCTGAGTTCTTTTCTTAAAGATGGAAATATATTGGGGGGGGGGCGCATAGGAGCCTTCCCTTTTGCAATTGCTGTATTACTCAGGTTACTTTGCACAAGCCCATGAAGATGCATCTGCACATCACTCTCTCAGGGAGTTCACAAAAAGTGAAAGTTGTTTTATTAGAGTAAGGTCTGTATGGATCTGTAAGTTACTGAAATTCATGTTTATTATTTAAAATATAAGACTACAAAATATATTTTGATCTATGAGCAATTACTTTAAAAATTACTTAAGTTACTTTAAAAGAGCAATGCTTAAGTTCATTAGAAGCTTCTGAATGTAAAATTTCTTTAACTATATGAACAGGTATGAGTAGTTCTGATGTTTTTGATCAACGTTCAAGTTCACATAACAAACCCAGATTGTTTAAAAAAAAAAATCTATTATAGTTCAGGCTAAGGGTTCAACACAGATGCTAGAACACATTTATTAATTCTTCCTCAGATCCTAGTTAATAGACTAAAAGTGCCAAAGCAAAGCTGGCTGTTATTCCACAACAATGGTATCTTCCTCCTTTCAAATGGCAAAAACTACTTTTGAAATGGTTTCGTCAAAACACAACATAACACTATTTACTGGTCTTAGTCTTACTGTTCTTTTTTCCACTTTGTTTAAACTCGTAATTATTTTTGTACCTGACCTATAAAAAGGTACTAACTATTCCCTTTTTTGAGGGGGTTAATAAAGATGCTGTTAAAAAAATATAGTTGGATCTCATACTAGCTGGCCTCTCACTTGTTACGTGGAATAATCATTAACCATCATTAAATAAATCATATTTTTCGAGCTCTGGTGCATCTTTATATTATATAGAGTTTTCCAGTGAAAGGCAGCTCTACTACCAATCAAGGCTAATCAATGGTCTTGATATTTTTCAGAGAAAGGATGGAGGTTCACATTTTAAATTAATGATGTGATGTCCCTTCTACAAAGCAGTCAGATAGGTCTCTTTTAACTCTATAGGAAATTAATCTAGTCATTTTTCACAGGATGGAGTACCACACAGACAAAAATGTTATATGGACTGGTAATCCTGGACAAATTTCTGAATTTGGCGATTTTCTTGAGCAGAATGCACAAACCAGTTTGTAACAGCAAGCTTATTTAATAGAAACATGAGACACTTAGTGTAGACGGATAGATAGAAAGGTACAATGTCTTGCCTGTTACTAACTCAAATACATTTTTAAATTAAGAATAAAATAAAATTGGACATTTCTCATTTGTTCATAAACTGAAAACCAAATGTACAGACGAGTATCTTCAGTTTACCTTACTGCCGATGATTGACCGTACTTCATCATCTGGTGACGTGGGAGTCCCAGATATATCTGGGTTACTATTACTAAGGCTCCGAGAACGATTTAAATTAAGGCTTGCAGGTCTCACAGCAGATCTAGCCATTGTGGCATAATGCACTGATCCTCCCAAACCCCCAGGACCTAGAGTTGTATATAAAATAGCACATAATTAAACAAAAAAAAATTAAGTCAAGAAAGGATCTGAAAAAAATCTCTGCCACTTTACAAAATTCCATAAAAATGAGGAATTATTTATTTCTAAATGAAAAATACTAAGTAAAAAAACACTTAAAACTTACTGATAGCTACACCAAGATACTCTATTTTACAGCAGTTGACAAAACCACATGCAAATAAAGTCATTATCTTGTCAATGTTTCCGATTATATATTAAATGTACGATAAAAAATGAGATAGAAAATACACACACACATTATTTTCACTTTAGATAGGAGTATCTAGGACCCAAGATGCTTCAGCTGATGACTCTTCCTTTCTCCCACCCCTCCTACTCTCTCCTGGATATACAGTCACTGGAAGGACAACCAATTTACTGTCAACATCTCTTAAATGAGATTGTGTTTTGTTTCTGAAATCTTATAGTTCTGAAATCTGAACTATAACAAAATGGCATCCTTACGATATACATATATATGTATAATCAAGATACTTCTAAGAGCGCAAGTTATAAAAGCAAGAATTCCTCTGTCTAAAATCAACTATGTTCAACCATCATTCAACCATATTCTATGAATATAAAAATACCCAGCAACTGTATCCATAATTTATCTCCATTTTCTTAAAGAAACCTTTCATATTTGCAAATGACACACAACTGTCAGGTCAGCATGTAAAAAAGATGTTGTGCAAAATCTGTGGAATTACAATAGTATACTGGATGAAAGGTAAAATGGAGAAGCATTATATATAGTCCACAATATACTTTCAGAGCCTAAAGTACTATAATTTTTAAAATCGAGATAGGAAATTACAACCCAGAATATGAGTCAATTACTTCTCTTTTTGCAATTAAGAAATAAAATATGCTAAAACTTAGAGTCGGATTACTATAATGTCTAGTTTTCATAATGAATGTCATATGTATTTATCACCATTATTAATGTTAACGTTGCCAAGAGCTGGAAAAGGGCACTCACCATCATCATTAGTGATGAATGATGACTCAAACAAATATGTGGGAGGTTGAAAGGTACGCACAACAAAACCATTAACTAACTAACACCTAAAGAGTTATTCAGACTAAGACATCCCCCCACCGCCCCACCACACTACCACCAGTGTCATACAAAGCCAAGTAACCACTTTGGGCCCTGATGTTCACAAAGGCTATATTATCTTATTGACCATGAAGAGATCAGGACTTTTCTAGAGAATAATCTTTTATATTGTTTTAGGTTTCACAAAGTTATCAGGGAACTAAGCCATCCTATTTCTTCTTTAATGTCCAAAATTCCAAATGACAAATATAACATTCTATTTATCTTACAGTAAAATGCTTCCAAAGACACAGAACTTATAAGGTTTCTTTCCAAGAATTAATTCAACCAAGCTCTAATTCAAATTAAAGGAAGCTGTATAAACAATGATGCCTGGAGATGTAACCTAATTATCCTTTTAACTCCAGCACCTAGCATATTCCATGCCACTCAGCAAGCACTCAATAAATGCTTGCTGTTTAATGAATGCATCCCACTAGGACAACGAGATTATTTCAATTTCGCCACGAACATACAAGAGAATTTCAAAGGAAAAGGAATAACGTACCTGGTGATGGTGAATTAGAGTAAGTATGCGGTAGGCGAAAAACGTAATAGATGTACGATGCGAGAAGGCTGTTTCTGCCATGCTGGTCATGACTTCCTTCCAAGTTTTTGTGGAGCCGATTTATAATTGATGCCATGGCTTCAAAAGATGCTTGACCTAGATTAACTTTTAAGAAGAAGGAACACATTTTTGCATTAATTTTTTTAAACTGCAAATTCCAAAAAGATCAAGGTTTTATCATCTCTACATGTGTTAAGTATAGTGATTATGCATAGTAAGTGTATAAAGATGATATTTGATGTTAATTTTAATGCTGTATTAGCTAAATCAAAATTACTTTTCTAAACAAAATTTTAAAACACTTATTTTACTAATGAAAACTATATGGGTTTGCTCAGTCAAAAAACAAAACATCACCTAACAGGTACCCATTATTTTGTAAAACAATACAAAGCACATAAGAAAAAAAGAAATCTATCTTGTGTATCACCTTTGAAAAGTCACTTCTTGTTTAAAAGAGGACTCTGAAAACCTAAGTAATATACAATGAGCATGTTATTCTTGTTTAAAAAATATTAACAATGAAAGTAGATTATTAAAAATATCAACTTAAAATACTAAGAAAAGAGGATAGTGAATAAGCACCGTGACTGACATGAGTGAATCGGTAAAAGGATTAGGCGCCTAGAGGAACAGGCTGAGGTAAGACGGCACAGCATTTTAAATGCCAGGCTAGCAATACCTACCCAGTCATTCAAGTGAGTGTGTAATGAAAATTTTGCAAAAGTTGGGAAATTCTGGTAGCACACTAAATAAATGGGTAAAACAAACAGCCATTCTGGGTGATTAAGTCTCAGAGTCTACGATTTATTATTTTTTTTTAAAAGATTTTCTTTATTTGACAGAGAGAGACACAGCGAGAGAGGGAACACAAGCAGGGGGGAGTGGGAGAGGGAGAAGCAGGCCGCCCGCCCAGCAGGGAGCCTGATGTGGGGCTCGATCCCAGGACCCCGGGACCATGACCTGAGCCGAAGGCAGACGCCCAGCGACTGAGCCACCCAGGTGCCCCTATGATTTATTTAATCAAGACAGGAAATTGAACAGGAATGAGGCCAATTAAACTTTCCTAAAACTGGAATAATCCGATAAATGGTTCCTGCTTAATTCCTTTTCCTTTTCCTCATAGTAGCTATTCCAAACCATCAGAATCCTTCTCAAAACTCAGATTCACTTTATTCCCTTCTCAGGAAATTTTGCTTTTTATCTCACAGTAGAAATTTATAGTATTAAAGTCCTCAACTTTTTACTACAAATTTATCCAAATCTGAAATCATTTTTATTTCCCTTCTAAAGGAAGCAGTGCTCCTCTCCTATAATAAACAATGATCACTTGACTTTTGTCCCACAGGCTTGCTCCATTAATTAAACCTTTTAGCGCCTCTTATATTTTTCTCCCCCCTCCACTAGTTACTCTAGGCACATAAACATGCTCAAATGATTCCATTCTTATGCCGTATCAACCCTGCCTCCTCTTCTAACCAAATACACTCTGTGAAAAAGAGTGTATACGTTTTGTATTCCTCTCATCATGTATAATGCGCTACTTAATTCTCTGTAATCTGGTTTCTACTTTCACTGTTTGACTAAAACTCTTGTTAATTTCACGAGTGGACACCTCTTTAGTAGATAAGACTGGGACTCTAGAGTCAGTTGCTTGGGTCTGAATCCTTAGGCAAATTTTCAAGTAGAGTGTTCATCACTCTACTTACTTGTAAAACAGTGGTAATATTATCTACACATAGAGTTGTGAGCATTTCATCCATTAATATAAATAAAGCACATAGCAGTTGCTGGCATATATTAAGTGCTGTGCAAATGTCTGCTACTATTGCATTATTATTTTACTTACATAATCTACAAAAATGAACGGTGCTAAATTTTTTTCTTAAAACCTTCTCCTAGGACTCCTGTGACAGTACTCTGTACAATAGCTCTTCAATATTTCTTAATCCACCCCTCTTCTCCAACTCACTGTCACCTCCTGTTTTGGCAGGACCTCATAGTTTATTGTAGAAATTCTGTAAGATTCCTAATTTCCCTCTTTGCTTCCAGATTTTCCCACTTTCAACCCATCTCCACATAGCACACTCATCTTTATAAAAGCCAAACTGGGTCACATTACTTCCCTAATTAAGACCAGACCCTTCAAAAACTATTGATTCCTTAAAGAGTAATAGTCCCAATTCCCTAAAGGATCATGGAAGATCCCATTTCATCTCCCTCATCTCCAATATCATCATTAATCACCAACCCTCCAATTTATGACTACTTATAATTCCCCCCAAATTTCCCAGTTCATTTATCTGTCTGTATACCATGAACATACTATTTAATCTCCCTGGACTAGTTATTTGCCTGTCAGACTCCTACTCAAGTTTAAATATTTGACCCAAGAATCACCTCTACTAACAAGTCTCCCTTAAAGCAGAGAAAGACAATTCTCACATGGCTTCACTCATATGTGGAACATAAGCAATAGTGTGGAGGATCATAGGGGAAGGGAGGGAAAACTGAAGGGGGAGAAATCAGAGAGGGAGATAAACCATGAGAGACTCTAGACTCCAGGAACCAAACTGAGGGTTACAGAAGGGAGGCGGTGGGGGGATGGGGTAGCTGGGTGATGGGTATTAAGAATGGCACATGTTGTGATGAGCACTGGGTGCTATACACAACTAATGAATCATTGAACACTACAACAAAAACTAACGATGTACTATATGCTGGCTAATTGAACATAATAATAAAAAAATAATTTAAAAAATAAAAATATAATAAGAATAAAATATGATAAAATTCCAAGGAGCTGAACACTCCTCTCCTTTGTGCAACCATTTAACACAGGAAACAGGACTACCTCTAATTCCACAATAAAACAGAAGAAAATGAGAATATAGAGATTCTGAGTTAATGAAGAAAAGAACAGCTATTTTATTTTTTTAAAGATTTTATTTATTTATTTGACAGAGAGAGACACAGCGAGAGAGAGAACACAAGCAGGGGGAGTGGGAGAGGGAGAAGCAGGCTTCCCGCCGAGCAGGGAGCCCGATGCGGGGCTCGATCCCAGGACCCTGGGATCATGACCTGAGCCGAAGGCAGACGCTTAACGACTGAGCCACCCAGGCGCCCCAAGAACAGCTATTTTAAATAGAGGATAGCAGATGAGTAAAAATGTAGGCTAGGTAAATCACGCATCATGTAAAAAGCAAAATGATTTATCTGTTTGCCTGTTTTCCAAAATATTCTGTGAGATCCTTAAAATCAGGAACTAAGCCTTGGACAGAGCCTATTGGTGTCTAGCACATAGTAAGACCTTAATCAATATTTGGTGAGTGGATAAATGAATTTGTTTCCATAATCTGAGTTGAAGTCTATATGGCACATTTTATAAAAACAAAAAAAAGAAAGTTACTTTCTGGCATCAGAAACAAGTAAATACCCCCACCTTCTCCTCCCCAAAATCACAGTCCTTATAGATAACACATAGTAAACCATGACTCTATTTCTGCAAAAGCTAGAAATGCCAAGTTACAAATTTCCTAATTCCCCAAACGTAAGTAAAAATTACCTATTTGGCCAGCAATAACAGGAGGTCTAACAACTAAAAGTATCAGTTTATCAAGCAGAAGATGAAGAAATCGGACCACTGGTTCTAACTGAGATGAATTCAATGCTGAAATACTGCTCTTCAATTCATTTTCTAAGTTATTTTCCATTATACGCATGTCTCCAATTCGGACTGGGAACATGTGTTCATCCAGAGCATTGACCAGAGCAAAAAATTTGTCGAGATAAGGATCCTAAAACAAAGAATAAACAAAATCACTATCCAATTATAACTGTAAATTCCCGAAACTTTGGACCATATAAATATATTTTATATAATATAAAATAGTTCGTATAAATTAGTAATACAAAAAAGTACACAATTATATATATTGTTTCCAATTAAAACTAGATCTATTCTCATTTATTATTGTAAAGTGGCCATTTGAACACTATTAATTAGTCAGAATTCTATTGATACTAATTAAGGATTTTTCTCCCCCCAGTGTGAGTCCATCTTATTGTTTTAGAACTTAATGATTGTGCAGGTCTATCAGTACAAGGTCTGTGCCCATTATTAGTTTATTACCTCTCAGCTCCATCCAAACCCACCATCTTGCCACAATTTGTAATACTGGAGCTGGACTCTTCAAATTGCATTTCTCCTTTGTCAGCTGGCCTGTGGTTAGGCTCTGACCACAGAGGGTACAAGAAACAGCCTTCCTTCTTCCTATTTGTTTTCCCGATGGCAGCTAGCAGATGTGAATGCTGGAATTTCAGAGGTGAGGGACATGGCAGCAGTGTTCACACCAGCAATGGTGGCTCCTGTCCCCGAGCAGGTGCCCTCCACACCCTGGTATGGCAGGCAATGTGTGCCCGAAGCAGTGGTGTCCTCTCCTCGGAGGTCTGAGTCTTAGCCCTCAGGATCCTCCTCTAGGTTTCTAAGTTCCTTTCTTATCAGTTTCTGCAACTGCTATCTCTGTTACAATCACAGAATTTTCTTTTACCCCACTTAGTAGTGAATCACCTTTAACCCAGTTAACAATTATTTGGATATAAATTGTCTCCATTCGAATTACTGGCAATTTCCATCTCCTGACTAAATCCTGACTGCTATTATTTAACCTCCTTCTATACCAACAGAACCACAGTCTTATTTAAAGCAATTCTGTGCCCAGTCCCAGGGCAGATGCTTGCTCCCCCAGCTTGCTTTATGCCTACTGATGAGATGTGTGTAGTGATGACTGTGTATAGCGCTGACCAGTGAGATGTGAACAGAAGTCTACTGGAACTCTGGGAAGACTTTTACTTAGTTAATAGTGAAAATAAACTTTAAGACAATAATGTCGAAGAGCTTCATTCACATTTATAGTTCTAATATTGTTCTAATTTGATATGTAGAATTTAAATGAATAAAAAATTCTTGAGTTCTAACTATAGATCCAGTAAATTTCAAAGAGCTACACGCAAAGCATAAAACATAAGAAACATTATTGTGTTTGATCCTTTTAAGAAGATAATACATGATGAAATTGTTTTACATAGTGGCAAAAATTTATAAAATCTTGAGTATTACTCATCAGGACTGTGAAAGCCAGATTACTACAAAGTAGATACTTCCACTTTATCTTCTCCTACATTCTACAGATTCTAAATCATCTATATATTTTGCCCCAATCCTTCTTTGTCACATAAAGATAACACGTGTATCTGCCTCTATAAAAACGAAGTTAAGAGTAAAAGATACTTATACTACCAACTCTAAAAAGAGAAAACTAATAATGACTATAGGAATAAAAAAACATGAAGAATAATGTATTTTTATAAGAAGATATGATACTATTAAGGGAAAGAATACATTTCAACAGTATACTGTAACATCAATCTTATCATTATCAAAAGAGTAAAGACTATAGGAAACAGAACATATCCAGTACCAGAAAAGGAAAAACGCTGCTGGAGCCATTCTTTTACTGGGATCTACCTGTATAATGCTAAAACCTATCTACTACCTTTTGTTGCTGTTGTTTTAAAACATAACAGAGAGGTGCTCTGTCTTATTTTTCCCTACTTCACTGCAGAAAAGAGTTAACATAGCAAGCTTAAGATTGCTATCATTTGGAAGGCCAGATGGGAATCTGGATTTCAAGAGAGTTCCACCTGATAGGGGATGACTTACTACACCTAAATTGTTTGTGCAAACAGTATGGTTTATGCTGAAAACGTGCTTTCCTTCTGGGACTCAAGAATTTTGGTATGTGATAGGCAAAGGGTGCCTATGTTACACCCTATACTAAAAATCCTGGGAACTAAGTCTCTAATGAATGAGCCTCCCCTGGTAGACAATATCTCACACATGCTGCTTCCACTCACCCTATGTGACTCCACTAGGAGAGGATCTTGGAAGCTTGTGCTTTCTTTCCTGTGGACTTGACCTCTTTTCCCTTAGGTGATTTTATTTTATCTTTCACTAAAATAAATCATTGCTGTGAATATGACTGTATGATGGGTCCTCTGAGTTCTGCTAGAAAATCCTTGAACTTGAGGGTGGCCTTGGAAATCCCCATATACCACCCCTTCCCTTTTCAAGTTGGACTCCATTTTAAACACTTGCCTCTTCTCACTCTACATTTTCTCCCTGGATAATTACTCAACCAATATAGTTTCAGCTATCACATCTATTCTGCCACCTTCAATGTTAAACTTGAAATTAATTACAACTGCCTTGGGATATTTTTATCTGAAGTACATAGGCACTTCAAACTCAACAGGCTCAAAAATAAACTCACTATAACTCCAGAATCATCTCCATAATCTCTCTTAGCATGCAACCAAATTTACTTCTCTCATCTTTCTTTAGGTTAGAAATCACCATCTACCTAGACTCTAAACTCTATGGCATTCAAGGTCCTTCATAATCTGTTAACAGCCTGGTCTTTTTTTCTCATCTATCACAATTTCCCCAGGCACTATAAATTACATTCACACCAGATTACTTGCCCGTTCTTAGACTACTATCCCTTTGCACTTGCTTTTTATCATCTGAATTGCCCACCCTCTCTCTGTATGGTAAATGCCTACTTATCAATACAACATCTCAGATAATTCCCAGCAGAACAGACAACTCTCTACTCTTGAAAGGATTTCATTCATACATTTAACACAGTACTAACTTTACTGTACTGCTATTATTTTTACACTTTCCCCATTAGACTGTAAGCTCTATGTAGTCAGGGATGTTGTTACCTGTCAAGGAAAGAAACTTCCCTTCAAAGACCTTACAGTGTAATAGGGGAAAGAACCAATAAATAAATGCATATGTACATATGCATACATACACACATATTACACACACAGAATGAGAGAAAGCAAAAGTGCAAGAGAGTACAGGTAAGAGCTAGAAGCAGTAGCAACTGCAGGGTAAGATGATAGAGTAATGGGGCTGCTATGCTTAAGAGTCTCCAGGAAAGGGGCACCTTGGTGGCTCAGTCGGTTAAGCATCTGACTTTGGCTCAGGTCATGATCTCAGGGTCCTGGGATGGCGCCCCATGTTAGGCTCCCTGCTCAGCAGGGAGTCTGCTTCTCCTTTTCCCTCTGCATGCTCGTGCACTCACTCACTCTTTCTCTCAAATAAATAAATTTTTTTTTAAAAAGTCCCCAGGAAAGGCCTGAGGTATGCAGAAGTCTTACTGAAAAGAAGTGCATGTCAGGAGGAAAGTATTCCAGCTAGAGAAAGAGTAAATATACAGGCTTTGAGGAAAGCCTGGCATATTCCAGATAAACAGCGAAGAATACAGAGCAAATGATCAAACTCTCACCATTTGAAATATCTGAGTCTATGAGGAATAAAACAGGTTGGATGACGGTTTTCAACTCTAATTCTGCAATGTACCAGAAACTTACAAAAAAAAAAAAAAGTCACTGAATTGTTGAAAATGAAATCGATGACACTTTGAAGAGCAAAAAGTTTGCTTGTGTGGATATTAAAAGGCTTTGGTTGATTCCTTTAAAAAGTAACTTCTAAATTTATACATTTCTGATATATAATCCCCTAAGTTACAGCAGATAATGAAACTGATTCAAGTACTAGACAGTATGTTCATTCATTCAAGTGAAAACTGATCATAAAAATTATTAAAACTCACTTACTTGTGTATGGATAGATGAAACAGCAACAACTTCAACATTAAAAACACCTTTGTGATTATCTACCCACTTCATGCCAGGTAGAGGAACCTATAAAATATTAACTATATTAAATATAATGATCACAGATACTTAAGTTGATCAGAAATTCTGAAAACAAAAAAATTATAATACCTCAATGAGAAAAAAATCCTGTGGAAATATATTTTTATACACTGTAAATGAATGTAAAGCTTGTTTTTTGTTATTACAAAATCATTGTTTCTTACAAGAGAATTAAAAGGCTCAAGGAGCAAAAAGCAGAAAATATACACTCAAAATTCTATCTCCCCAAAGACATATCCCTTTATATCATTCCAAATCTTCCTCTGTGCACATGTATTTTTTACACACCCTACCCTTGCATAGGTTATATAAAACATTATTTTAAACCTGTTTTTCACATATATTGTGAATCTCTTTTCATGTCAATATATTCACATCTACAGTATCATTTTAATATTGTTTTCTTGTAAAAAACACCCATTTTGTTTTAATAAGGCTGTAAAATATTCACAGCAAAGGAATTCTTTTTTTTTTAAGATTTTATTTATTTATTTGACAGAGAGAGACACAGTGAGAGAGGGAACACAAGCAGGCGGAGTGGGAGAGGGAGAAGCAAGCTTCCCGTGGAGCAGGGAGCCTGATGTGGGACTCGATCCCAGGACTCTGGGATCATGACCCAAGCTGAAGGCAGACGCTTAACAACTGAGCCACCCAGGTGCCTCGCAAAGGAATTCTGTTATAATGGTTAGAAAACTTTCTGTCTGATGTAAATTGCTAGGAATATTAATTAAAGTAGTATCATAAAAAGTTATTTTTAAAGAGAGTACATCACTTCTCTCTATTCCTCCTGCTAAGTACAGCTAAAAAACCCTGAGCATGATACACAAAATAAACACTGAAAGGTAGAAAGAAGAATGCAAACGACTAGGGACCTCGGGATGTGAGGAAATATAAAGTAGTGTTTCCTGGGTTTTATTTTTGCATCACAGATCCTGGACTAGGTGCTAGAGAAGCTGGCAACCCAGAAACACCAAAAGGAGTAGACAAAAACAAGCTCCAAGAAAAGCCTGCTCTCTCTAATCAAAGCCAGCAAGTACCCTACTCTGGCCAAACATAAGGAAACAAGTTGCAGCCCCACCCCTCCTCCATAGGCTGAGGAGGGAGCGCAGGTGTCCACCCTCAGCTGGCTGTAATGAGGTGCCCTCGTTCCTCACCCCATCGCCCAACACACTGGGGGGTATCAGAGAAGACAGAGGTGGAAACTAGTCCCAGCCCAGTGGTAACAAGTACCCCCGTCAACTGTGGTGTCAGTGGAAGCCAAGCAGGGAGCAGTACCAAGGTGGCCCTTCCTCCTCACATACAGGGATGTGTCAGTGGAGGCCTAGTGGGGAGCCTGAAATCCCACCTCTATCCATTAGTAAGAAGCACCCTGAAACCACTGCAAAGTGAGGAATGTGGATCTTTACCTGTTGCATGAATGTGGCAATAGTGCCTCCCCCTACTGCTAAAACCCAAGGCTTAAATAAGCTCTGAGGTCATAATACCCAAGATGTCTTAGATAGAATAACAAATCTTGCATCACACCAAGAACCAGAAAAATCTCAAATGAAAAAAGGCAATCAACAAACACTAACATGACACAGATGCTGGACCGTCATCATTAAAACAAAGCAAAACAGGCTTCAACAAGCAATTACAAATATCCTTGAAATAAATGACCAAAATAGAAAGTCTCAGGAAAAATATTTTAGGGATTTCTTTCCCATAGTTTCATTTTTTATCACGCGTAGAAAAGAAAACCGACTAAAGTCAGTTTCCTCTTACAAAATTCAAGACTAGGGCGCCTGGGTGGCTCAGTTGGTTAAGCGACTGCCTTCGGCTCAGGTCATGATCCTGGAGTCCCAGAATCGAGTCCCGCATCGGGCTTCCTGCTCGGCGGGGAGTCTGCTTCTCCCACTGACCCTCCCCCCTCTCATGCTCTCTCTCTCTCATTCTCTCTCAAATAAATTAAAAAAAAAAAAAAAAATTCAAGACTAAGTTGGTAAGAAATGCAATTTTCTACTAAGGTAAATACAGGTTTTGAAACTTTTGTAAAAGAAAGATGGTGCAGTAAATTCAAACTATTCAAAGCAAGAATTAGTACTAGCTCTTTCAACCCAAAATACTTGTTTTCAGCTTAAAAAAATAGGATACGCAAATAAAATGAACACAGACTGCTTTAAATATAGTGGTTCTTAAAGTCTGATCTGAGGATCAGCAGCATAAACGTCATCTGGGCACTTATTGGAAATGTAAATAATCAAGCCCCAACCCAGACGTCCTGCATCAGAAACTCTGGGGGTGAGGTTCAACAGCTGGCGTAACACCTCTCCAGGTGATTTTGATGCATGCTAAGGTAAGAACTGTTGTCTTAAAACTCTAACAAGCAGCGTGGCAATAGGAATGCCACAATAGTGGTGAACATTTCTTTAGCACTTTTCATGTGCCTAGCACCACTCTAAGCACTCTACAGACTACTATCGTTTGATCACCAACGTAACCCCTTCTTAGAAGCATTAATTATTCTCAACTTACAGATGAGAAAATTCTGGCAGAGAGAATATTTTAGTTGGCTCGGGCCGCCATAACAAAGTATCATACATTGGGTGACTTAAACCACAGAAAGTTATTTTCTCAGGTTGGAGACTAGAAATCCAAAATCAAGGTGACAATATGGTCAGTTTCTGGTGAGAAACCCTTCCTAGCTTGCAGACGGCTACCTTCTCACTGTGCTCTTACACAGCTAACAGTAACAGTACTCTGATGTCTCTTCTTAAGGCACTAATCATGAGGCCCACCCTCCTGACCTCATCTGAAACTCATTTGAACCTAATTAACTCCCATAGATCTCATCTCCAAATACTAGCACATTGTGGGTTAGAACTTCAACATATGAATTTGCGGGGGGGAGGGGGGGATGAGGTGGGGAGACATAATTCAGTCCATAGCAGAGAGATTAAGAAACTTACCTGAGGTTACACAACTAATAAATGGTGAGGCCAGGAATGAAACCCTGAAAATAACGATATACTGCCTTTCGAAAGTATATGAGATTTGAAACAACAACAATAAAAACTTTAATAATCCCTACCCTTCAAAAGTTAACCTTGCTAAACTTGAAGTATATTTTTCAAACTATTTATCACCCAATTACTGATGTGTACTTGAGGGGTGAGTTTGGTTGTCACTATATTGTTTGCTTTTATATTTTTATTATAAATGTTCTATTGGGGGGCGCCTGGGTGGCTCAGTAGGTTGAGCATCCTTGTGATTTCCGCTCAGGTCATGATCTCATGTTTGTGAGACTGACCCCTGCATCAGGCTCCGTGCTGGGTATAGAGCCTGCTTAAGATTCTCTCTCTTCCTCTCAATAAATGAATGAATGAATGAATGAATGAATGTTCTACTGGGATACTGAGGTGGGATATTGAAATCTGTATTACTCCTCTTAACTACTGCAACACTGCATGGATGTACAATAATTTAATTCAGTATTAAATTCTTGGTTGATCCATGTAGTTTTCATTTTTTATGTTTTGCTAATCAGTAATCCTATAATTTTTTCCTTCTTTTTAGATGAAACAAAATGTATCTATTAAAAATATTACACAGTGTATGTTAACTAACTTGAATTTAAATAAAATAAAATAAGACATTTTTTAAATGAAGATGAGGGACACCCGAGTGGCTCAGACAATTAAGCATCTGCCTCCGGCTCAGGTCATGATCCTGGAGTCTCAGAATCCAGCCTCATGTCCGGCTCCCTGCTCAGCAGGGAGTCTGCTTCTCCCTCTCCCTCTGCTCACCGACCCCCACTGGTGCTCTCTCACTCATTCTCTCTCTCAAGTAAATAAAATCTTTAAAAACAAAAATAAATAAAATAAAAATACTATAGTCATATATTATACACTTCCACGTCAATAGTTAAATACATCTATGTTGGCATGGCATGTCCTGACTATGCTTGGTACAACCTGGTATGCTCTTTGTAGAAATGAGGACACAGATGTATCAACCACATTCAACTAATGTAGTTAAAATTAATGTGCTACTCAGGATGTCACAGATTTAGTCCAACTCTAACTTAGGTCAGAGAAGTGAAATACCCAGTGAACTTGGGCAAATGAGATACTAAAAATACTTTCTTAAAAGGTAGTTAGGTAATATCCTTCACTGCATGTGATTGGTGGTTCATGGAAAAATGGCACTCAAGCTTTGGAATGGGAGGAACTATGGATGGGATTTGGCAAATGGGTTTGTATTTCACAGCCTAGAGTCCTCTCTCTCCACATGCCAGTGAAATGCCCAATGGGGGAGGGGGATGAGGGAGATGCAAAGAAATGGCCAATGTTTCTGTGGGGAAAAGAACACAACAGATATTCCTCACTGCCAAATGGCTAATCACTTTGAGAAACTTTGTATGGTCTCAGCAAAATTTTCATTTTTTAGTTTTGCTGATACCAACAATCCTGTAACTTTTTAAATTCATACAACAAATATTTATTGAAGGCTCTAGACAGTTTTCTAGGTACTAAGGTTCCATGGCAAACACAAGGTCTGCTCTCAGGGAGCTTACCCACCATTTCTTATACAGAAAAGTAAGGAAATAAATAATATAATTTCAGATAGTGGTAAGTATTAAGTAAATAAAATTGGATTAAAAATGATAGAGTGTATCAGCAGTGAGGTAGAAGGAAGGGTTGGAAATTCATGGAGTAAGCAAAGATCTCTATGAGGAGGTAATATTTTATATAAAATTCAGAAAATGAAAAGAATCCAGCCATGTGAAGTTCAGGAAGAGGAAAGAAAATTCAAAGGCCTAGAAGCAGGAAAAAATTTAGAAGAAGCTCTAAGTACCGAAGAACAGGCTCAGGGATGGTAGAAGATGATGTTAAAGAGGTGGAAGAGCTCAGATCCTTTGGAGATTTGGAGGTCATGGAGAAAAATCTAGATTTATATTCTAAGTACAATGAAATGCCAGCAAAATATAGATACACTATATAAACATTATATGTGATCATAAAGAAACACTAGGTCTTGGCAATATCATGCTGAATGAAAAAAGCAAGTCCCCCCAGAGGATTATATACAGCATAATACCCTTTTCATTAAATCCAAAAAATAAGCAAAGTAAAAATGTATTGTTTAGACATACATATACCTCAATTAAAAGTAGTTTTAAGAGGCTAGTTTTCAAAACAATGTGAATGCACTTAATGCCATGGAACTGGACACTTAAAAATGGTTAAAATGGTAAATTTTAATTTACGTGTATTTTACCACAATTTTTTAAGCCTCTGCCTTTGGCTCAGGTCATGATCCCAGGGTCCTGGGATCGAGCCCCAAGTCGGGCTCCCTGCTCAGCAGGAAGCCTGCTTTTCCCCCATTCTCTTTCCCTCCCCTTGCTCAGGATCTCTCAAATAAATAAAATTTTAAAAAATACAAAAGCTTAAGCACTTATCTATCAGTCATACTACACATCTATAGTCAAATCCAAATTATGCCCATATTCTTTATATATGAGCATATACACAGCATAGTAGCTAGAAGAAAACCATCAGCCTCCCTTTAGAAAGCCGACCTTGCATTTGCAAATCAATTAAGAATAAAAACATAACTTCCAAAAAATCAGATTTTCTTTTAAAATATTTCCTTTTGAAATATATAATGCAATCCCTGACAGAAGACTAGCTGATTTTACTGAGAAGATGTGTTCCTAGAAAACTGAATGGAAGGTTTGGCAGGGGGTGGGGTGGGGGGGAAGGGAGGAAGGAAGGAGTCATCTTTCTTTCCTACTGTCTTTATTCATTCGTTTAATAAATACTTACTGCCTGCTGTGAGCAAAGCACTATTCTAAGTACTTGTAGAGAGAGCAATGCACAAGAAAGACAAAGTCCCTACCTTCCCGGAATTTATACTCTGTAGAAAATAAACAAAGATATATGAAGTATAAAGTCAATGATAAGTACCACGAGGACAAAGCAAAGTAAAGGGATAAAAAATGGTGGAGGCTGCACTTGAAATGAAGCTCTCAGAGATACCCTGTCTGAAGAAGCAGGATCTGAGGGGCTATCTGGATGAAACGAAGAAGCTGGCCTGGTGATGGAGCACCACCAGCAGAGGGAACTGCAAAGGGCCCGATGTGGGAATGCACTCTGCACATCTGAGAACAGCCAAGGCACTGTGCTGTGTGGCTGGGACAGAGTAAGTGACAGAGAACAGTAAGAAAGGAGGTCGGAGCAGGAGCTTTCTGTTGCCTCTGTTTTTTAAAAATAAAAACAATACAAATTTATTTGTGAGTATTTTTCAAGTTCTATTCTGAAAATAAATGCCACCAGGAGAACATTCCCAAGACATAGTTCAGATTAATGCATACAAAGAGTCACGTGCAAATCATCCTGTAACCGTTCTCTCAAAAAGCACTTTGGGTTTTGAATAGTGGCTACTGATTCCTGATTGAGCTTTTTCAATGTTTAGGTTTCTTGCAAGTCACATAGGTCATCATCACAGCTGCTAATGTTTCTTGTATTGCATGTTTTTTTTTTTAAAGATTTTATTTATTCATTTGAGACACAGAGATACAGAGAGAGAGAGAGAGCACGAGCAGGGGCAGAGGGAGAGGGAGAGGGAGAGGGAGAAGCAGGCTCTGAGCCAGGAGCCAGGAGCCAGGAGCCTGATATGGGGCTCGATCCCAGGACCCTGGAATCATGACCTGAGCCGAAGGCAGACGCTTAACCATCTGAGCCACACAGGTGCCCCTCTTGTATTGCATGTTTATAGCTACTTTATTTTCACGTACATGATCATCAATTACAAAAATATTCTAAAAAATTTGTTTGTACTCCTTCCTCCAGACTTTTAGTGAAATGTTGTCTACTAAAAACAAAACAAAACAAAAAAACTCACTTATTTAAAGCTTCTCATGTTACAATATGAAAATTCTCCAAATTTGCCTTGTAAGTTTATATTTCACATATTACTTTGGTTTAAAAATCAATATACTTAGGGCGCCTGGGTGGCTCAGTTGGTTAAGTGACTGCCTTCAGCTCAGGTCATGATCCCGGAGTCCTGGGATCGAGTCCCACATCGCGCTCCCTGCTCAGCGGAGAGTCTGCTTCTCCCTCTGCCCCTCCCCCCTCTCATGCTCTCTCTCTCTCATTCTCTCTCTCAAATAAATAAATAAAATCTTTAAAAAAAAATCAATATACTTAGATTAAAAGCTTTAAGTATTCTACAGAGTAGAATTCTAATTCTAAGAGAAAACAGTATTATTATCTACATACTTCTAGACAGAATAGCAAGGTCTCGTTTGAGAAAAATACCTTTGTAATAAAAAATTCATTTCATTCAATCTGGAGAGTTTCACCAGGAGAGATACTGACCTCAGGAGACAGTACAGAATAAGCCTGTGGTGGTTTTTCCAGTGAGACTGGTAGGCAAAACTGCCCAGTCTTTAATCGTCCATTCTGAAGCATTGGTATCCACTTTTAATTAAAAAGGAAACAATATTAAGTTTAATATGTTTGTTACAAAAGTAATTACTTGGCAAATCTGTTTTAAGAACTTGGTATGAGCCAAATTTGTCTCACATCACCAAACACCAAGGGGATTTGATTAAGTAATAATAATAGGTTTCATGATTCCTCTAAAGAAAAGCTCCCCTGACAATATTTTATTAAGGAGGATCCCCAAAACATTATTATTACTAACTAGCCATGCAATATTTAAATCTATAGATGGTCCTTATTACCCCAGAAAAGGCTGGAGTAGAAGAAAAAGGCCACCAAGTGGATCCATTTTAAATGGGGGTAACAGTGTCAATGTATATAGGGAAAGGTTTGATTAAACGTCAATGCTGACAACAAAACTAAAAAGCATGAACATAAATTTATTTTGTTACGTTTAGCAAAATTCATTTCATAAACTGCAAGAGACAAAAAAAAGTCAAATGTTGATTTTTCTCTTTTGGGTAGCAGCATGATTTTTCTGACAAAGTTGTGATAGCACATCATGACACCATATCCTTCCCCTTAGGTTTACCTTTGCAATTCAATCATAATGATTTTCAAAAAATACTCAAGAGTTTTAATTGCTTTTAATTAAAGCCAAAAGAGTTTTAATAGCCAAGGGTCTCTTTTAATCATTTTACATTGAAACCATTCTCTTCTGAAGAACCATTAAAATTAATGTATTTATACTGTATTGTTGGGTAAACACATGATAATCAGGACCAACACCTAAGTGTTCACACATGTTAGGTAATTAATTACATTAGTTAATTACAGTAATGAGTATTTTCTTATTATGATGACTTTTCTTAACCCTTATGGGGAATCAGATAAGGAATACTCAAGTAATAATGAACACCAACTTCATCTCAGATACTGTAATTACAGTATTTTTAAGATAGAACAGCTAAATATTAAACAAAAAATACTTACTGTATATCCAACAGGAGTTTCAAGAGGAGTATTTTGTTTTTGTTGACAACTAACATGATAAAAAGTAAAAAGCAAATGATGATGGTCAGTTAAAGTAGCAGGGAGTTTAACCTTGATTTCTTCATGAAAATCAGGAGACCTTCATACAAAAAAAACAAAACAAAACAGATCAATAGTCAGTAATTTGTTCAAAATAAGTAATTATTGCATTGGTATATTTGAGTAATTTTTAAATTAATTTCAAGATTCATACTTAATTTTTCTTCTAGTACAAAATATTCTTCTCTATTCCCAAACTTTAAGTAACTAACTCCTATTTCCAGTTAAGGGAGCTGACTCTGTTCTGAAATTTCTCATCCCATTTTTATTAATGGGCTGGGTAATCCTACTATTTTAAAATTCATTAATAATCACCACCTTAATGCCGAGATCTTCATTAGATTGGAAATTATATAAAAGAGCAGACTATGCAAGGCTTTCTATATTCTGATACATATTACATACAAAAAATAATAGGAGTTTTTTATAAATAGATATTTTAAAACCATACCATAAAAAAATATTTTTCTATTATAGGAGTGCAGCTTCATGTTAAAGATTAATATGTATTATCTTTTTGTAAAAAAGAAAAAAAACAAGTATCTCTAGACAACTTAGTATCAAGTTGGGCCCTCTATGGAAATATTTTATATCAATTATTCCATTGCTAAAGAAATAGATGTTAACAAAACATAATGTATTGACAGCTCAGAAAAGAGAAGAAAAAAACAGAAAGAAAAGAAAAAAAATCAGGGAACACCTACAAATTGCATTTGTCCCAGTTTAGAAGTGCTCCCAGACACTATAAGAATATAACCAATATCATGTTTGATCAAACCAATGGCATTTCACCTCAGTATTCACTGAGAGTGGTCCCTAGGAGCATTTTTATAGAAAAGTATTGCTGCTATTTATGATATAGACTTAAAATGGATAGAACCTTAGCATCCCAACCTTTCATATTCAGTTAGTATCTCTTAGAATTATATTCAATTAAAATGCATCCAAACCATACGGCTCCAACTAATTAAAAGTGAATTCTGTTCCACAAATTAGAAAAAACTCTGATGCTATTAAGTCTAATATCCTTACATTTCAAATAAGCCTCAACAACACTAACAACTGTAGATTTGATTACAGAAATATTAGGTAGATGAGGCTTTTAATACCTACAAGAAAGATAATTAATGCTAGCCATTTGAGAATTTGATGATTTTGGTGAATAAAAGATGCTATGCATCTTATTATTGATCGTACTAATCACTACTGAATTATTAGAAAGTTGAATTTACTGACAATGTTAGACAGTGTTGTCATTTTAATTCTACTAATGCTGACAGCAACAAAAATAAAGATATATCTACAAATTGAGATACTTTAAGAAATTACTACCTTCTTTATCAGTATCTTTCCTGGTACTGAATGTTTTAGTTCATTTCTTTTCTGAAATCATACTATGTGAAGGCTTTTATGGAAAATTAAGCATCTACTAGTTATTCATCAACAAGTACTTTTAATTGTTCACCTTTATGCTAAGTATTGTGTTATTTTTGTGGTGGTTTTATAGATAAACATGAAAAAATAATTACCCTCAAAAATATATAATTTAGTAGAAATACAAATAAGACACACATATATCCATAGCAATGCTATAAAGCAGGGGTTGGCAAACTATGGCCCATAGGCCAAATCTAGTCCACTGCCTGGTTTTGTATAGCCTACAAAATAAGAATGATTTTTAGAAGTCCTTAAAAAAAATAAAAAGAATAACATTTCACTTGAAATATTACATGAAATTCAAATTTCAGTGTCCACAAATAAAATTTTATTGGAAGACAGCCATGCCCATTCATTTGCAACTTTACTTATTGTCTATGGCTGTTTTTGCACTATAACAGCAGGGCTGAGTAATTGCAACAGAGACCATATGGCCCACAAGCCCTAAAACAAACCTACTGGGCCCTTTGCAGAAAAAGTTGGCCGACCCCTGGTATAGAGCATATAAGGTTAAGTGCTTCAAGAAGAGAGTTGAACAGATTATTTCAAGTTTTGGATCAGGGAATTGTGTTTAGGAAGACTATATGATACAGGCCTTAAAGAATGAATAGGAGTTCAATCAGTAGAGGGAATTGGTATTATAATAGAAAAAGAGATCCAAGAAAGGCCCAGAAACAGAAGAGCACAGGATATGTTTGATAATCAGGCAAAAAGAAAATTATCAAGATGTAAAAGATGACTGGATATTAGAGAAAAGAAGAAGGACAGCAAGGATGTTTTAGATTTTGAATCAAAGGAACTGGAAAAATTGTGGTACATTAATAAAAATAAAGAGTCAGACAGAGATAGGGTCCAGAAGACAATCAAGGATAAACACATGGATATTGAGAAGGCAGCAGGGCACCTTGAACATGCCCAATAGGCCACTAAAAAATATATGTCTGCATCTCACAAAGAAGGTTATGACTGAAAATAAGAGTTGGGAACAATCCACATAAAGATAAAAGTAGTAGCATTTTCGCTGACTGTAACTCTGAGAAATACATATAAGATTATTTACGGAGAGTAAAGTATAGAAAAAGAAGGTTATGGGTGAAACCTTACTGTTTTGTATGGAATATCTATACTCAAAAAAAAAAAAAGGAAAGAAAGAAAAATTAGAGCAATTATTACAGACAAAAAACTGTCCACAGAAATGGGAGGAAACAAAGAGGGTCGTTAAGTAAGGGTGAGAAAGAATAAAGTCTTAAGGAGGGCAAGGAAAAACTGTGCTACACAACAACACTGAAGAGAGACCTTTGTTTTGTTTTTTAAGTACAAGAAACAAGCTTTTTTTTGACAGTAAGAGACGGAGCCAGTGAAGCAGGGACTGATGGGATAAGAGAAGGCTTAAGTGACGGAGTGAAAGAGCAAGGATCAGACTGGAGGAAAGCAGAGGGGAAAGACTCACTCTGAGCCAGGTGTGCGCCCCGACTGCCCCTGAACCAGAAGGAAAGGCAGACCCGTGCAGAGATCATCAGAGGTAAAGAGTACACAAATGGATGGTTCTCAAGTTGGATGGTCTCAATCCACTTAATAAAGTAGGAATGCTAAGAGTAAGGCAAACAGAGAAGAAGTAGGAGCTAGAGAAAGGAGGAGAAAGGCTTAAAATATGTCTTGCCAAATGACAGAGGATAAAAAAGCGATGGCAAGATTACCAAAGAGTGGTGGGGCCGAAAAGAAGATGAAATAAAGTAAAATGAATTTCTGCAGCCCAATCATATGGATAAAATGACGTCAATTTGTGATCATCTTGATTGGTAGAATTTTGTGATTTTTCTCCAACAGCATTCAATAATCAAAATAAAAAGAAAAGAAAGTAGAGATGAAAAGTTATCCAAAGTTAAAAATTTCCGAAAGAAGTAAATTGGAAGGGTCCTAAGTCAAAGGATTATTAGATTTTGAGAATACTACCAATTTAACTGACTAATGGCTGTAAGCTTAGTAAAGAGTTAAGTAAAACTACAAAGTGTCGAGGGGAAAATAACAGAGCAAGTCCAAAGGACCAGAGGCCACAATGATAATCAATAACAGTATAATAAAAATGAAAGGGTCAGAGAATTTGATATGAAAGATATTTTGTGTATAAAGTCTTATATTTGATGTCTATGAAAAATATGCATCTACAGGTTGAAAATTATAACTCTGATGTCAGCTGTCTTGAATTTGCACATTCAGTGCAGCAAAGCATTTGGTAAACACACTAACGTGAGTGCTAACAATGCCACTGAGAAGTGAGTAACTTTGAAAGAAATATTTGAATTCAGTACCTGTTATGATATACTACGGCTGTATAGGCTTCCTTTGAAAATTCTGAACAGCTAGATTTACCAAAGATTACCTGTAACAAATAACAGCATGTTGAAACTTTGTTGTAATAAATGCTGGATGTTCATATCTATGTAAGAATTTGTCTGATTTAATAACTACTGGAGAACAATGGGCAAAATCAGCCCAATGAAGAACAATGTGCCTACTGACGCTCATTAATAAATTCAATTGCTTAGTTGTAAATTTCTTTTCAACTATAGACCCATCTGACATTCAAACATTTGAAAAGTTTCTACCCATTATATTTTCTGTTTCTTAAAGAAGGTGAACAATTCATTTTAAAATCTGGATGTAGCATATCGTTTGGAATTTATGTAAGAAATATGGTCTTAGAATGGTAGTATATATCTACTATACAAATTGGTGGCTTCTCTACTAAAACAGTAATCATTCTGTAAGTCAAATATAAATTATTTATAAATGGTATTTAAAAATCCTACTTTAGGTCAAGCTATGTATCTTTTGCTTCCAGTATTTCTTATAAACTACTCTATAAAGAAGGAAGAGTGCCATTCTTAAATTCTTTCGGGTGTGTTAAAAAAAAAAATCCACCACAACAAAAAAAAAGTACAATACTATTGGAGAAGGGTTAGAGGTAAAATAATTCAGTCTTGTATGTATATCTGCCTCTTGAGTTCTAATAGCAACATTACAGTTAATTAGGGCAGCTGATTAGATAAATGGCTTACAATTCCTATGTGAGACAGTTAGGCTTGCAATGTTATCTAGCCATAAGTTAAGCTCTTACGTCTGGCCAGCCATCTCTACATATGCAGAAATAAGTACATGGACATGTCATCACACTTCCATCAACACAACTGGTAAAATAACTCAAACTTTGTATCTTACACAAAGGGATTAATTGGTACCATCCGTAAATAAAAAGAACATATTAACAGATATTTGTGTTTCTTTTTGTAACAGTTCAAGCAGATCCTTTTATTTTGAAGGTGTGTAAAGGTGTAATAATTATGACTCTCATAGATAAGTCTAATTTCATCAATTTGCTAAGAATACATTACCATGTTTTTATAAAATGTTGTTCCAATAACAGAACGTGAAGTTTATGCTTTTATCATATCAATATATGATCAAAAAATTATCTTAGGATCCATTTGAGTAGTCCTTATTTTTTAAAAAATTAAGCCAGGACAATGTGTCTATGTTTCTATACTTTCAACCAGCCACTAGGATAAACATAAAAGCATTATATTTTCATATGATTAATAACACACAAGCGAAAGGATTGCAGTACCTTTTTTCCTCCTGAGAAACTATCATTTTTCACAAAGTAACACATTTATTTTCAAAACATGAATGATAAAAAGTGGGAAGTGTTCCCTTTTTTGACCATTTGACAGGTATTTTTAACCATTCATCGACACAGACTGAGGATCATTTCAGTGCCAAGCACTATGACAAGCATCAGGTTACAATCATGACATGGTCCCTGCCCTCAAGGAGCTCACAATCTAGTAGACAAGATGAAGAAATAAACATATAATCTTAAGGTGATAAGGCCCATAAAAGAAATGAGAAGATGCTATGCATAGTAGCACCTAAAGAGGGAGTGGTCTAACTGCCAATGTGGCTGGATGCAGCTGGAATTCTGCAGAGGAGGCCATATGTATGCTAAGACAAGGAAGAGTTTGTTAGGCAAACAATAACAACAGATTATCTTATGTATACTGCATTTGTCATTAGCTCAAATCCATATGGCAATTCACATAACAAAGCACCCATTTTCACAATCCAGTATCTTTTCATCAACTGTGATAGTACATTCATTCCTTCAGCAGAAATAAAAAACTAATAAAGAACATGAAATGCTAATTCCAAACCTCAAAAATAAATTCTACATTTACCAATAAATATTTATTCAGCAGGTATTATATGCAAAGATCTGAGGCAGCTGCCATAGAAGATTACAAAGATGAATAATTTGTACTTGTTCCTGTCAAGATCTATAAATGCGGATGAAACGGGGACAATAGGAAAAGAGAAAATATACAGCTTTCCTAGTAAGTAGAAAATCAGAACTTGATTTAATGACTGACACAGAAGGCTAAAATAAAACTCTGTTAACAATGCACCTATTCTTAAGCTCATTTTCATTCCACTAGGGTTCTCAGAAGTTGAACATCTACAGTGACAGTTGTGCTCCTACTCCATATGTTACTAAGTTTAGTTGGGCCTAAAATCTACTTTCATGGAACTTACATTATATTTCACAGAATGTGCATTAATGTTCCCCAAATCCTAAATGACAATCTGGGCAATCAAGAATCTCCCCAGTCTGGCCTCAATCTAGCATTTCTGACTTATCTTACATTGCTCTGGCTCACTGGCAACCCACCGTTTTAACACTGTTGAAGGACATTCTCCAACTTGAGAGAGCTGCTTTCTTTCCTCCACTGTCTAAGACCCAATGCCATTTACATTTTAAACACCTTTGGTTTTAGTTCAGATATACCTCCCCCAGGTGATACCTGTTTATTACCTCGGCAAGACACTCTCTCCTACTAGTATACATCTATGCCTTTGAATCCCTATAGCAATCTTCTAACACTTAGCAAATACCTCGGTTCTCAGTATTGGCTGCAAAACGTAATTCCTTGGGAAGATTTAAAAATACTGATACATGATTAGTTCCCACCCCCAGACACTATAATTTAATTGGAGTAAGATTCAGTCTGAGCACTGGTATTTTTAAAAGCTCCCTAGGTAAGTGTAATGTGCACTATTATCAGGATTTCTTAACAAACATGGGAAAAATCATACATATTAGAATCGTGTGGGGAACATTTCCATCCTATACCACAACCTCATATACTACGCATCAACTTACACCTCCCTTACCTGGCCTTTCATTCTAAAGGAGAAGCATCAGAATCACAGACGACAAGAATAGAAAAAAATATATATATCTGTGCTTCGTTAGAGTACCCTAGGTGATTCTGTTCTGATCCTCTTTTGTAAGTCACTATTTCAGAATTTTATGTGTTTATCTCATATCCTCTAGGTTACAAGTCTTATTCATCTTTGTATCTCTGGGAGTGACTAGCATATACCAACCCCTCAATAATTAAGACTTTAAGATGGAAGTATTGAATCACTATATTGTACACTTGAAACTAATATTACACTGTGTATTAACTAACTGGAATTTAAATAAAAACTTTTAAAAAAGAATTCAAGTAAACTTGTACTATCTATACAGGAAGTAATGCAGTTAGAAACTTGGTTTACAAGATAATATTAATTTCCAATTTAGAGCTGCCAACTAAGTAAAAAAGAAAGTTTATTTGAACCATATATGAAGAACAGGAAAAGTAAAGAACATTTCTTACCGGCATGGCATTGCTTGGATCCTCCCCATACATGAACTGTACTTTAACTGTTATATTTCTTGCAGAACCTTGACGATTGGCAAAATTGAGACTCTGAGGGTATATGTAGAGAAGATTTCTGTGAAGGCAATAGTATACATGATAGTGAATATATATCTAAAAACAGTATGTATTACTGCATGCCACAAAAGAAAAGGACGGAACAAGTACTGAATTATTAATATTTGCTAGCCACTATACTATTTTCACACCCAATGTTTTGATTCTTAGAGCAATCATTCAAAGACAGCAATCAAATATACCCCAATTTTGCAGATGAACTGAAGCCCAGAAAACTTAAGTGAGGTTCACATACAACTAGGTAAGCAGCAAAGCTGAAGTCAGAATATACATCAGTCAGACCTAAAAACACAAGTTCTTTCGTCTACAAGAGGATTCTGGGAAATAAATGAGTATGGACTAAAACATTATTAAGAAGTTAATACTGGGGGCACCTGGGTGGCTCAGTTGGTTAAGTGTCTGCCTTTGGTTCAGGTCAGGATCCCAGGGTCCTGGGAGCGACCCCCACATAGGGCTCCTTGTTCAGTGGGGAGCCTGCTTCTCTCTCTGCCTGCCTCTCTCTCTCTCCCTCTCTCTGACAAATAAATAAAACTGTTTAAAAAAAACAAAACAAAAACAAAGTTATTAGCGGGGACGCCTGGGTAGCTCAGTCGGTTAAGTGGCCAACTCTCAATTTTTGGCTCAGGTCATGATGTCAGGGTCATGGGATAAAGCCCTGCCTCTGCACTCAGTAGGGAGTCCGCTTGAGATTCTCTCTTTCTCTCTCTCCCTCTGCCCCTCCCCCCCACCACATGTGCTCTCTCTCTCTCTCTAAAATAAATACTTTTTTTTTAAAGTTAATAATGTATTATGTTAGTTCCTCCAAGCAGATATAAAGTTGACATTTATAGATGAAACTTTTATATAAATATGATCAAGGATTTGAGAGGTATAACATTCCACAATGTTTGTTTAAAAACACATATAGCAATATGCTAGGTGTAACAGTATTTGGTAGTTGCTATAAGATAATCACATATTAGACTGCATTTATTTCATGTCCAGTTCATGATCTTGCATCTTACACAACTTTAACAGTCACTGCTGCCACCACAGAGAAGATAAATAATTCAAGAAAAGACACCAAAAGAGAGGGCTAAAAAAAGAGAAAAAAGAGAATGAGAGTTACTTACTGAAGACTAGTGCTGAGAGCTGATGAACAAGACTTCAAGTATAATAAAGCCCTGCTAAACAACTGCTGAAGCAATGAAAACGGAGGTCAAAATTTTCTGGAACATGGCAGGGCAATATAGAAATTCTACATGAACACAATCTTTGATCTAAGAAACCTGCCTCTAGTCTGAGGAGATAACTACACACATCTACAAATGGATGTGTTAAAAAAATTCACTACAACATTTTTTGTAATAGAGATTAATTACAAATAATTGTGAAGAAGTATAATGTTCATCAGCACAGTTCTAGGTAATTAAATTAATATATATTAGTAAGAAGAAATACTATGGAGTCTGCAAAATGACAATGTGCAGCAATGTTTGCTGATGCAGAAAGAGATGCCTAGCATGTTGAAGAAAAAAAGCAGGTTCCGCAGCAGGAGGTATAGCGGCATGTGCTACTTATGGAAACTTGTGAAGAAATAAATAGCTGAAAATTTCCCTAACCTTGGGAAGAGAACAGTCATCCAGACCCAGAAAGCCCAGAGAGTTCCAAAAAAGGTAAAGACAAAAAGACTTGCACCAAGCCACATTATAATTAAAATGTTAACAGTTAAAAAGAAGGAGAGAATCCTAAAAGCAGGAAGAGAAAAACAACTTGTTACACACAAGGGAACCCCAATAAGACTATCAGCAGACTGTTCAGAAACTTTGCAGGCCAGAAGACAGTGGCAAGATACATTCAAAGTACTGAAAGAAAAAACTTTCATCCAAGGACACTCTACCCAAAAAAGTTATCATTCAGAAGTAAAGTAGGGGCGCCTGGGTGGCTCAGTCGTTAAGCGTTTGCCTTCGGCTCGGGTCATGATCCCAGGGTCCTGGGATCGAGCCCCGCATCGGGCTCCCTGCTCAGCCAGGAGCCCGCTTCTCCCTCTCCCGCTCCCCCTGCTGGTGTTTCCTCTCTATCTGTCTCTTTCTCTCTGTGTCAAATAAATAAATAAAATCTTTAAAAAAGAAGTAAAGTAGAGTCAGAGTTTTCCAGACAAGCAAAAGCTAAAGGAGCTTATCATCACTAAACTGGCCTAACAAGAACTATTAAAGGGAGTTCTTTAAGCTGAAAAGAAAAGGTGCTAATTTGTAACAAGAAAATGTGAACGAATAAATCTTACTGGTAAAGTAAATATATACTAAAAGTAGCAGATTAATCAGTTATAAAACTAGTATGAAGGTTAAAAGACAAAAGTAGTAAAAATAACTATAATACTTAATTAAGGAATACACAAGATAAAAAGATGTAAAATACGACATCAAAAACATAAAACATGGGAGAGGGGAGTAAAAATGAAGAACCTTAAAACTGGATCAAACTTAAGTTGTTATTAACTTAAAATACATTGTTCTAGGGCGCCTGGGTGGCTCAGTCGGTTAAGCGGCTGCCTTCGGCTTGGGTCACGATCTCAGGGTCCTGGGATCAAGCCCCACATCGGGCTCCCTGCTCTGTGGGGAGCCTGCTTCTCCCTCTCCCACTCCCCTGCTTGTGTTCCCTCTCTCGCTGTCTCTGTCAAATAAATAAATAAAATCTTAAAAAAAAAAAAAAAACATTGTTCTAGATACATGTTGTTATGTGCAAGCCTCAAGGTAACCACAAAGCAAAAACCTATAGTGGATACACAAAAAATAAAGAAACCTAAGCATACTATTAAAGTCATCAAACAACAAAGGAAAGGAGTAAGAAAAGAAAGGAACAGAGACAAAATACAAAACAAATGGAAAACAATTAACAAAAAGGCAATAAGTAAATACTTATCAATACTTACTTTAAATGTAAATGGACTAAATTCTCCAGTCAAAACATAGAATGGCTGAATGGGTTAAAAAAAAAAAAACAAGACATATCTACATGCTGACTACAAGAGACTCACTTTGGATATAAGGAAACACACAGACTGAAAGTGAAGAAATGGAAAAAGATACTCCATGCAAATGAAACCAAAAAAAAGCTGGGGTAGTTATATCAGACAAAACAGACTATAACATAAAGACTATAATAAGAGACAAAGAAGGTCATTACATAATGACGGATGGGTCAATCCAACAAGAGGAAAGTTGGGGGGGGTGGCAGAGAAAGAAGAAAGGGAGGAGAGAAAGAAAGGGATAAAAGGTTATTCCTGGTTAACAGTGAAGGCTCTAGTTCTTTTTTATACTTTTCTATTTTGTTTGAATTTTTTTACAGTGAGAACACATGACCTTTAAAATTAGATAAAACAGGGGCACCTGGGTGGTTCAGTCGTTAAGCTTCTGCCTTCGGCTCAGGTCATGATCCCAGGGTCCTGGGATCGAGCCCCGCATCGGGCTCCCTGCTTGGCAGGAAGCCTGCTTCTCCCTCTCCCTCCCCTTCTGCTTGTGTTCCCTCTCTCTGTCTCTCTCTCTGTCAAATAAAAATTTAAAAAAAATAAAAATAAAAAATAAAATTAGATAGAACAATAAAGTAATTTCTATGGGAGAGGACAGGTATGTGTAACAATAAGTGTACAATCTAAAAGTCACTGAAAGGGTGCCTGGGTGGCTCAGTTGGTTAAGCGACTGCCTTCGGCTCAGGTCATGATCCTGGAGTCCCAGGATCGAGTCCCACATCGGGCTTCCTGCTCGGCAGGAAATCTGCTTCTCCCTCTGACCCTCTCCCCTCTCATGCTCTCTCTCACTCTCTCTCTCTCAAATGGATAAATAAAATCTTAAAAAAATAAAAAATAAAAAAAATAAAAGTCACTGAAAGAGTCAGTTGTAGTCCAAATAGTCAAAAGTGAAAAAGGCAAATATGGAAATGTTATGACTTGTCAGTTTCCTAATCAAAAGAACCAAGGAGCAAAGATGACTATGACTGACTAACCACTGAAGTCATCAAATAAAATTTGCACAAGAAATATTTATTGACTCTGCACCAAACATCAGGTACCATGTTACATGCAAGGGAAATAAAGGAAGATTAAGAGGCCATTTGTTGGTCTTGAGGAACATACAGTCTGAGACAGAAATGCCTATAAACAGAACACTTCACAATAATGTGTTGTGAGAGAGGTATGCAGAAGCTATGGGACAAAGAGATACTTAGTTGACTGTGGGCAAGTCTTTTCATCTTCTACCTTTGCAATATATTTGTTGAAGAAATGGGACTGTTTTTGTGTAATTTTTCTAGAAGCTAGAATTTATTGATTGCATCCCTGTAGTGACATTTAACACATTCCTTTGTGTTTTCTATACATTGAGAGGTGGATCTAGAGCTTTGGTCATGTTTAGGTTTGAGGGCTTTTCGGCAAGATCATTTCATAAATGGTACCGTGTCCTTCTACCAGGAAGAAAATGTCTGGTTGTTGTTCTTTGTGCAGTCAGGGGATGGTGATCAATGCCTAAACCCATTAGCTCCATTAAGGGTTGCCAAAAGGTAATATTCCATCAGTCCTCTTTATTTAATAGCTGGAGTATCTCTATGAAGAGTACTTTTCCTCATCTACTATTTGCTTAGCCAGTGAGCCATTATATCAGAGACAGGAATAAATGCTTTCTTTTCCATTATTTTCCAGTTTTCAAAATAAGCAGTTGGTGCATTATAATCTTCTAAGAGAAATTAGTTCTTTTTTCTTAGCATCACCTATAAACTCATGGACCAAATGTATTAATTGGTTTCAATACATTGCAGCTATTATCTTTACTGATGTTCAAATTGTCCCATCTTTGGCAAATGAAAAGGCCAATTCAAACTGGCTCCTGAATCCCTGGGATTCAGTCATAATACTCTTTGGTGACTTCTTGCTATCTGCTATATGGCAGGATGTTCCAAGCTCTTCTTATACCGTTTCTCCCAGGACCCAGAATCAGCCATTTCTCCAAGGAGCTTTGGTTTTCTGAATGAGAAATGTTTTTCCAAGCTACAATCTGGGTACTCATTGTGGGTTAGTCACTGTTCCTAGGCCATTCAAGTAGAAAGAGTAGGGGGGAAATGTTTTGTTTTTTAAGATTTATTTATTTGATAGAGAGAGATCGAAGAGGGGCAGAGCAGAGAGTCTTAAGCCGACTCCGTGACAAGCATGGAGTCCAATGCAAGGCTCAATCTCACGGCCCTGAGACCATGACTTGAGTCAAAACCAAGAGACGGATGGATGCTTAACCAACTGCACCACCCAGGCGTCCCAAGGGGAAAATGCTTTTAACATGCACTGAGTACATATTGATATTTCAAATTCCAATTCAAGACTACAAGGTTTTTATTTAATCCTTTCTATCTTGCATCTACCTATCATTTTTCCTATGCTGACAATCATTCTGAAGGATATAAACTATGGGAGAATTAGAATATCACATAATTATTCATGTGTGTTATTCTAAGAATGGAGTCTTAAGGTTCTCCAAGATACTGTGGCCATCCAGCAGGGGATGAGACTGCCAAGAAGACTGAGAAGGAACCCACAGAGAAGTAGAAAGAAAACCATGAGAGTGCAGTGACATGGAATCCAAGAGAAAACAACATAAGAAGAATTAAACAGTTAAGGGGTACATGGAGGACTCAGTTGGTTAAGGTCGGACTCTTGATCTCAGCTCAGGCCTTCATCTGAGGGTGGTGAGTTCAAGCCCCATGTTCAAGCCCACACTAGACGTGGAGTCTACTTAAAGAAAAAAAAAAGAATTAAACAGTTAAATGTCAAACACCACCCAGGGGCCAAATAAGTTAAGAATTGAAAAAGGTCAACTCGACTTAGCAACGTGAAAGTTACTGATAACATCAGGCTGAAAACACATAAAAGTAGGTTCAAGAACAGGAAGCTGTTAAGAAAATTTAAAAAGTGGAATTCTGAAAAAGGTAGCTGTAAAGAAGAGAAAGATTATACAATGGCTGGAGACAGAATACAGGGATTTTGTAAGCTTTTTAAGATTGGATAGGTTTGAGTTTGATTAAACGCTAATGAAAAGAATCCAGCTGAGACAGTGTGCATACATTAGAACAAGAAAGTAAAGACTCCTGAAATTGTAGGAGAGAATAGGATCCAAAGCACACGATAACAGATTGTCCTTAATTATGTTTGTAATTCCTCATTGTGACAAACATTTGCTGAATATGCAGTGTGCTAGATACTAAGAATATAGAGATAAATGACTAAGGTCTTGACCTGACTGGCCTGCAGGGAGAACTCGACAAGCAAATAATTGTAATGTAGTATGATGAGTGCTATGAACATAGAATGTCACTGGAGCCCACAACAGGAATTGAGGCTAACGAATCTGCCCATACATTTCAATTAAAAAACTGTAAGTAGGATAGACGTGCAGAACACACAGAAAAGCAAAACACACTATGCTGTCTCCCACACCTCAGAACCTCTACAATGTCATTACTACCATCTAAGTTTTATGGACAGGTACATGATTGAACTCTTCCCATCCTTCAAGTCTCAGAAAACCTAACCTTAATCTCCCCCCACCATGACATCACTTTATTATTTCATTCACAACTCTTCAACAATTTGCTTAAAACAATCCAAAATTATCTTGTTCATTTATATATTATTTCTTGCTTATATATCTCCATTATAGATAGATGACAGATAGATAGATAGATAGATAGATAGATAGATAGACAGACAGAGCCCAAACTCCAGGAGGGCAAGGACTTTATCTATCTAGTTAACTGCTATATTCCCAATGCCTAAAACAGTGCCTCATATTGAATGAATTAATGAATAATACAGAATGCACACTATATAGTTATTTAATACTTCTGAGAGTTTGGATTCCAGGTTAAATGGAAATTAATTAAACATTATCTATAAGCTATGCTTGATTTCCAATATAAACCAAACAGTTTTAAATTCAACTTGTTTCTGAAGTAAAAGGCATAAAACTGAAGCCAGATTCTTTCCATTTGACTACTAACTCCACTAATAAATTCCCACATAAACCTAGTAAGTCTTTAACTTGCATTTATAATACTTCAGAACAACTGCAAATCAGCAGTGAGAAGGTAGATTAATGAAGTGTTGAGATAGCATTTAGTCATTCAGGGAAAAAAGATGAATACATACTTCACCCCCTCCACAAATTAAATTCCAGAATAATCAAAGGCTTAAATAATAAAAATAAAGCCATAAAAGCACTAGAAAAGCTTTAAAGACACCATATTTTATAGGTGAGAAAGCCATTTCTGAGCATGAGCCACATAAATTATAAAAGACAAATTTTAAAGACTCTGCAGAGCAGGTGATACCATAAACATAGGCAGAAGACAAATGACAAATTGAAAAAACACTATTTGTTACACACAAGATAAAGAGTTCGTATCCATAATATGTAAATAATTCCCACAATTAGTCAGAAAGAAACAATCAAGGGGCGCCTGGGTGGCTCAGTCGTTAAGCGTCTGCCTTCGGCTCAGGTCATGATCCTGGGGTCCTGGGGATCAAGCCCCACATCGGGCTCTCTGCTCCGCGGGAAGCCTGCTTCTCCCTCTCCCACTCCCCCTGCTTGTGTTCCCTCTCTTGCTGTTTCTCCCTCTGTCAAATAAATAAATAAAATCTTAAAAAAAAGAAAGAAAGAAACAATCAAAAAAGGGGGGGAGGAGTTTGGACAGAGGAACTTACATAATACCTCGGTAATTCATGAAGAGAGCAAAAGAGATGGCCCGGAAAATAAAATAGACACATTTGCCTATTAGATTTATTGATACTGAGGGGGCACCTGGGTGGCTTAGACGCTTAAGCATCAGACTCCTAGTTTTGGCTCAGGTCATGATTTCTGGGTTGTGGGATAAAGCGCTGCCTCAAGCTCTGCACTCAGCAGGAGTCTGCTTGAGATTCTCTCTCCCTCTGCCCGTGCCCCACCCCTGCACACACATGTGCATGCACTCTCTCTCTAAAATAAATAAATAAATCATTTAAAAAAGGATTTATTGATATTTTTTGTTTCTCTCATTCAAAGCATTGGTAAAAATTCATGGGAAAAGAGGAACTCTCGTTACTCTTGGCAGGGATGTAAACTGGCACTACGCTTCTGAAGGATAATCTGACATGAGAAATTATGTGCAGCTACTCATCCAAGGGATCTGGTAGGATAGACCACAAAATGTTAATAGTGAAGAGTCAGGATTTTTTTTTTAAGATTTTGTTTGTTTATTTATTTACTTATTTAGAGAAAGAGAGGAGTGTGAGTGTGGGGTGAGGGGCAGAGAGAGAATCTCAACAGACTCCCCAATAAGTGCAAAGCCCCACATGGGGCTCCCTGTGGGGCCCGATCCCACAACCCTGAGATCATAACCCCAGCTGAAATCAACAGTTGGTAGCTTAACCAACTGAGCCACCCAGGTGCCCCTAAGATTTTTATCTTTTACAAGTTTCAGAAATATCTGGGTTTCCACAATAAGTACTTTCAGCATAAAAATTTAATATTTATTAATAGAGAACACGGGGAAAAAAGTAAGATACATGAAATAATTACTTCAAAGGTCACTCATCTTCTAGATCTGCATTGTCCAATAAAATAGTCTCATGAAACTACTAAGCACTTGATGTGTGCCTATTCTAACTGAGATATGCTGAAAGTATAAAAACACACCAGATTTGGAAGATTTAATATGAAAAAAGAATATAAAATATATAACTAATGTTTTTTATATTGATCACATATTGAAATAATTTTTGATATCCTGGATTAAATAAAAAGTAGTATTAAAATGAATTTCACTTGTTACTTTTTACTTTTTTCCACATACATAGCTCACATTGTATTTCCATTGGACAGTGTTCCGGGCAGAGAGGATAGGGAAGCAAATGTATTAATCTAGCATTATTCTTCACTTTAGTTAATATATTTCTATTTATAAATGGGTTTTTCTCATGCAATTACTTTCAGAATCTTTCTACCAAACATTAAATCAAAAACAAATCACATTTTTAAAAGGAAGAAATTAAAAGGGATACTACATTCAAAAGATCCGAATGCCTTGTGTTTTATTTGGAAGTCACATCTCTGGAAGATTGCACAACCTGGGGGAGGACAAAGGACTTTGCTTTGCTTGAAACTTAAACAAGACTTCTAAATGTCCTAAAACTCTATGTAGCTAAAAAGCTTTGTATATTAGTTTTTAGAAACTAGAATGCTTACATTAGTGCCCAACTTTTAGTTTCTTATTTTCTTTGGCATAAAAATATTAAAACTTTCATAACACTACTGGTTATGTTTGATTAGGGTTCTATTTAAATAGGGACAAGTTCAAGCAAAGCTTAGATTCTGCCTTTGACAAATTGCTATTTTCGGGCGCCTGGGTGGCTCAGTCGTTAAGTGTCTGCCTTCGGCTCAGGTCGATCCCAAGGTCCTGGGATCGAGTCCCACATCGGGCTCCCTGCTCGGCAGGAAGCCTGCTTCTCCCTCTCCCACTCCCCCTGCTTGTGTTCCTGCTCTCGCTGTCTCTCTCTGTCAAATAAATAAATAAAATCTTAAAAAAAAAATTGCTATTTTCATTACATTCCCCATGTTGGTACTCTTCTACAGCTCGTGAATAGGCAATTTATTTACTTTAGGTATATTCAGTAACATGTCAAACTAAAACAAGAAAAAAAATTTATCCAGATATTTCCACCCAGAGATGATATAATATAAACCAAGAATATGTGACCATTGCCTTTAATCTGTTAGTGTCACATGTAAGGAATTATATAAATTGTGCAGAAAGTGTTACTATTCTTTTTTTTTTTTTTAGATTTTTTTTTTATTTATTTATTCATGAGAGACAGAGAGAGAGAGAGAAGCAGGCTCCCAAGGAGCAGGGAGCCCGATGCGGGACTCGATCCCAGGACCCTGGGATCATGACCTGAGCCGAAGGCAGACGCTTAACCATCTGAGCCACCCAGGCGCCCGTGTTACTATTCTAATACAGTAACCAAAATGGAAGGAAATTCCTTCACATAGCCTGTCTTTGTATTAGTGTCCAGTTACTTTCATGCACTGGAAGGGGCAAATTCAAAAAACTTTTCAAATTCCTTTCTCTAAAAAGAACCTCCTATATCAAAACAGGTTGAACATCTACTATATGCAAATTTTGTACCTGGAAAACTCCCATGTTATGACTTTATCATTCTCTTTTTCATTCAATATATTTATATTGTTTCTCAAACATGTAAGGCATTTTACTAAATAAAGTATTATAAGGGATACAAATTAAAAACAGATACAGATCTTGCCCATAAACTGCTTATAGTGCAACAGAGAGAAGTTGGCCGATCTCAATTTCCCCTCAACTAGAAGGTGGATGAAACATCAGGGTCGATAGTTTTAAGCCAGAAAAGTAGACAGTTTAGTTAAGAGAAGTTTTGAAATATGCCCTCATGACCAATGATCACAACACTAACTTTTTCCTTTAAAAAAGAAGGAAGAAAATTCAAGTTTCTTCACTAGTTCTACATACACTTTTAACACTGGTGAGGGTAAGATGAAAATGAAAAATAAGAAACTTTTTTATTTTTCTTCTTTATTAGTGGAAGTATTTATATCTTTTCATTTACTTGGATTCTTTATTTCTCTTACAAAGAGAAATATTTATATGGTTCTCTATTAAATATTTAAAAAAAAAAGGTATACACAGGCTAAACAAAAGACATAATTCCTTCTATCTACCAAGATCCGAGACCAAAATGCAGAAAACCTAAATTTTAGCAAAATTTCTCAACATCATCTTGAGATTAGATAATATTCATCAATAAAATATTACAATATGGGCATAAATGCACTGATTGGTTCTAATTACCAACAAATAACCAATATATAATATTATGAGTATTTACTTTACACCAGATAGTGTTCTGTGCTTTAAAATTTTTAATTCTTAATCTTCATACAATCCTATAAAGTAGGTATTACCTTCACTTGACAGACAAGAAAATGGAGGTACGGAAAAGGCAAATAATTTGACCAAGAGTTACAGAGCTGAAGAACAGGACAGCCAGGATTCCAAGTCAGCCTGCCTCTCTCCAGAATCATACTCGAAACCACTATGGTATACTACCTGACTGTAGCTATTACATCTGAAAGCCCTTACTTCTAAATCATCAAAGGAAAGGGTCTCTATTGTATACCACGAGGAGGCATTTCTAAACATAGAAATTTGGAAATGGCTCATTTTATAGTTTTGCTTGACAATTTACAATTTAAACTAAAATTCATTATGTTAAAGCTTTCCACTTTGCAAAAAAGCCATTAACTTTATTTAAAAATTATTTTCAGATAGGCCTGATTAAACACACATACACAAGTTCAAAGGTTGTTTACATGTGATATAGTAACTAACATTTTGAGTACTTCCTATTTGCCAGACACTGTTCTAAGTGCTTTACACATATCATTTCTTTTAATTCTCATAACCCTATTAAGTATGTACTACACCCCACCTTACAGAGGAGAAGAATGAGGCAGGTGGAGGTTAAGTTTCTTGTCCAAGGCCAGACAGCTAGAGCTGGCTGTTGGACATAGATGACAGTCTTGATTCCAGAACCCACACTCTTTTAACAATTACACTATACTCATTTATCAAGATAAGGCATTTTAAAGAACTTATTATTTTCTCAAAAAGTTCTCAATGAGCACTTAAGAAGGATAATCAGGGGCACCTGGGTGACTCATTCAATCAAGTGCTGGACTCCTGATTTCCACTCAGGTCATGATCTCAGGGTTGTGAGATCCAGCCTTGTGTGGGGCTCTGTGCTGGGTGCGGAGCCTGCTTAAGATTCTCTCTCTCCCTCTTCCTCTGCCCCTCCCCATCCTACTTGTGCAAGCTCATGCACACTCTCTCTTAAAAAAAGGATAATCAGCTATAATTTAACTGAAGCATTTAGTATTTTCACTTTTAACACTAAGTTAGAAGTAGAGTAGAACATTTATTTTTGAACATATTAATTTGTTGGTTTTGTTAAGTTTATATTACCAAAATTGTTACCAAGCTCACAAAATTCAGAAAAACTTGTAACAGGTAAATTGTTTCAGACATCGGAATAATGTAATTCTGGTCTGACTTTAGAAGATCACCTAATCTATTGGTCTTTCGGTGGGCACATGGAAAAGAGGTTAGAACATAAACACAGATATAGAGAAAGGGAGTGAGATACCTTGTATGAGATTTCGTGAGAATATACAAATATGGTTAGGAAACATCATCTGAAGCAAAAAGACATACCAACAATTGCAAGGCAAATAATTGGACAAGTAATAAGGAATATATAATCATACGTTAGCTTATACAGAGTAGCAGGACAAGGCAGCCTTGAGAGCCATTACTGCCACTTGAAGAAGTGGTGGCTGGCTTCACAGAGAACCTATTTCTGGGAATAGGCTGCTGTGTCCAAATAACTAAAATACAATTTGGGAAATGCATACTTAATTCATTAACTTTCCTTAACCTTAATGTGAATTTACCAATCAAAAGAGTTTGTCTAATTGTAAATCTCTTTTAAAAATCATGAGAAATTAATATAAGCTTTTAAAAACAGGTAGCTCAGGGCGCCTGGGTGGCTCAGTCATTAAGCGTCTGCCTTTGGCTCAGGTCATGATCCCAGAGTCCTGGGATCGAGCCCCCATATCACATCGGGCTCCTTGCTCAGCAGGAAGCCTGCTTCTCCCTCTCCCACTCCCCCTACTTGGGCTCCTCCTCTCGCTTTGTCTCTGTCAAATAAATAAATAAAATCTTTAAAAAACAAAAAACAAAAAAATAGGTAAGCTCTTGCAACCCTGAAACTGATGGAGTTTGTAACACTGCAAAATTAAATACATTAACAACTTAAAATGACCTAGTAAGTTAATTGCTCACTTCTTTGATTTCATTTAGCACTGATCTAACTCAATGTAGAAGGTTACATTCGTACAACTTTACACAGCTTAATGATTAACTATATTCGCTTGCCAACCTTACTGCTCATGTGGCAAATTGTGGTATATCTGGGGTTGAGTAGTCTAGGTCTGCTTACAGGAGAAAATTAGTTGAATAATTAGGATAAAAATGCACACAATTAAGCTCTTTCTTTTTATCATTCCTCTAGTTATTTCTTCCAAAATTGACCAGGACTATTCATCATATGATTCTATGTCTCCAGAGCCAAAATCAAGATTTGCTATGTTAGATGATGTAAAAATTTTAGCCAATGGCCTCCTTCAGTTAGGACATGGTCTTAAAGACTTTGTCCATAAAACTAAGGGCCAAATTAATGATATATTTCAAAAACTCAACATATTTGATCAGTCTTTTTATGACCTATCACTGCAAACCAATGAAATCAAAAAAGAAGAAAAGGAACTTAGAAGAACTACATCCAAACTGCAAGTCAAGAATGAAGAAGTGAAGAATATGTCACTTGAACTCAACTCAAAACTTGAAAGCCTCCTAGAAGAAAAAATTCTACTTCAACAAAAAGTGAGGTATTTGGAGAAGCAATTAACCAGTTTAATTAAAAATCAACCTGAAATTCAGGAACACCCAGAAGTAACTTCACTTAAAGTAAGTAGAAATCAAAGAGGGTTCATGATTATGTTTTCAATGTGGATCTTTTTAAAAAATATTTTAAAACATGCTACTTTGTTGAATCAATGAAATATACTTTTCTCAAGGAAAAAAAGCCTCTAGGAAATAAAATTTCCCATTATAATTTCAAGTTGGTTTTTCTGATTCCCTAACATTGTATTTAAAAACAACTAAACTTTACATTTCAGATAAAAATTACAAACCAATTAATAAAATTTAGAACACTAAATTATTACAGTATTGCAAATTACTGGAGGCAAGTAAAAAGTTAAAGAATATAATTTGAAACTATCCTCCCATGTTTAAAATGGATAAAAATAAAAAAATGAAGTAAAAATAAAATGAATAAATGTAATAAGTAAATGGTAAAAGATTAAGTCCTATGAAAAAACTGTCGTTGTTGTTTTTTTCATTTAACTGAAATACTTTGAAGTTCAGGTAATTAGGTTTTAGAGATGGTACATTTTATAGTATAAAAACAAAAGGATTTCAAAGAAGCATATAAGAGAAAAATGTTGCCAATATTCAGTTATCTAATCCAGTATTAGTTTTAAAAATTTAGATTGTGTTATAAAAAATAAGTCTAATTTAACAAGAGAAAGAAAAAAGAAGTAAGAAAGACAGAAACTTCTAACCACCCTACAATCTATGTCCAGACTTTTGTAGAACAGCAAGATAATAGCATCAAAGACCTTCTACAGACCGTGGAGGAACAATATAGACAATTAAACCAACAGCATAGTCAAATAAAAGAAATAGAAAACCAGGTAAGTCAATATTTTAATGGTATATCCAATCTTTTATATAAAATCTAGGTTTATGAAAACATTAGACCCTAAATTTATTTTTAAAACTTATAGTTGGATAATGAGTAAACAGATCACATCACCATGATTGTTAAGACTGTAGACTCTGAAGCTAAGAAACTACCTGGGTTTGAATCTTGGCTCTAAAACTTTTGTGTGACCTTGAATAAATTACTTAACCCTTCTGTCTCTCAGTTTCCTCACTTATTCTATCAAGAAAATAATAGAACCTATCTTATAGGAGTGTCGTAAGAAAAAAAAAGAATTAACTCATGTAAAGTATATCTTCAACATGATTCTATCAAAACTCAAAATTAGGGGTGCCTGGGTAGCTCAGTCAGTTAAGCATCTGACTTTGGCTCAGGGTTGGGCTCCCTCGGCCCCTCCCCCCTGCTCATGCTCTCTCTTAAATAAATCTTTTTTTTTTTTTTTTAATTTTTTTAAGTCAAAATTAGATCATGTCTCTCTTGGCTCAAAACCATACAATGGCTTACCATCTCACTTCCAGTGGCCCATAAGACCCTAGATGACTCTTATCTCTGACTTCATCTCTGCAACCCTAGTCATACTAGGGTAACTCTTCCCAGTTACACATCAAATATGCTGCTGTCTCGGAGCGCCTGGGTGGCTCAGTCGTTAAGCATCTGCCTACGGCTCAGGTCATGATCTCAGGGTCCTGGGATCGAGCCCCGCATCGGGCTCCCTGCTCTGTGGGAGGCCTGCTTCTCCCTCTCCCCCTCCCCCTGCTTGTGTTCCCTCTCTCGCTGTGTCTCTCTCTGTCAAATAAATAAATAAAATCTTTAAAAAAAAAAAAATATGCTGCTGTCTCAGGGCCTTTGCCCTTGTTCCGTCTATCATCCAGGGGAAGAATGCTCTTCTCCCTGGGATCTGCATGGCCCACTCTCATCTCCTTTAGGTCTTTGTCAAGTATTAAATTCCCAGTGAAGTCCTACTAGGTCACTTAATCAAAAATTACAGTTCCCAAACCCATCCTTAAAACCTGTTACCTCCTTCATTACTCTCCTTTTTTCCTTAACACTTATCTCTATTTCACATAATATGTATATTTTCGTTATTTATTTTGTCTGTCTCCTCACTAGAATGTAAACTCCATGAGAACAGGGATTTTCCTCATTTTTTTCATTGCTGTTGCCCCGGAATAGAGAATACTGTCTGAGACATAGTAGGAATTCAATAAATATATGTTGAATTAATAAAGTTAGTATCATATTCAACACAAAGAAGTCAATAAAAGTTTGCTATTATTAGTAATATTAGAAGCTGTAAAGTACAATATCCAACAGTATAATTAATCTACAATGTAATCCATAAATTATCTACCAATGTAGGTGAGGGAGATACCTATTTAAAATAAAGCAATGTGAGAACCTAACATTTCAAAAATATTAATTACTAATACTATGAAACAGGCACTCCAGAGGGTTCCAAAAATAATACAAATATGGAGAAACTTGTAAAAAAAAAAATAGTTGCCAAGAATTATAAAACCATTTCCACTATACAAACATATCATTATATGTTTCAGAAATTTTATAACTCATAATTGCAGGTTACTTTTTGCTAATTATGAATGATAGTTTAGTAGGTTATTTTCTTACTTTTGCTAATTATCCAAAAGGGGTTTTTGCCAATTAGTTTTGATTTCCATAACTTCCTCATTACATTATTTTTCTAAATTCTTTTTTCTTATATCTTTTATTATGGTTAAATGAGCCTACTCACAAAACAAAATGTCACTATTATCAAATGATATACATCCTTTCTAATAATAAAATGTATGAAGAATTCAAAACAATGAATATCTGAGTTAAAAGAAGCGTCAGATCATCTGACCCAGGTTCCTCAAATTTCAAGTAATAATCCAAAACTCTGTAAGTTAAGTGTCTTTAACATCATACAGTTACCTCGAAGAAAAGGGTAATATCCAGAAAATGAACTCTACAACAGATCCTTATGAGTAAGGTCATAGGAAATGCCAACATCAAAAAACACTATTAAGATATTACATAATCTGTTTTTCTTAGGCCATCAATAAGCTATCAGTCAATAAACTGCAAACCCAGCACATTTTGCATAAAAATAAACTGTTATTGCTAAACATTGCTAAAACTTGCAATGAAATACTGAATGCATTGAAAGTAAGCAAATAAGCCTGCCAATTTGTTACTTCTGCAGATATGTTTACATTCCAAAAAACTATTAAGAAAGCAGCCTTTTTCAAAAAAAAAGAAAGAAAGAAAGAAAGCAGCCTTTTTCAAATTATGTGCTAGGTTTTTAAGCCAGGTCTGAAACTCAATCAATAAGGCCTACAACTGAGAATTTTTTTTTTTAAAGATTTTTTATTTATTTATTTGAGAGAGAGAGAGAATGAGAGAGAGCACATGAGAGGGGGGAGGGTCAGAGGGAGAAGCAGACCCCCTGCCGAGCAGGGAGCCCGATGCGGGACTCGATCCAGCGACTCCAGGATCATGACCTGAGCCGAAGGCAGTTGCTTAACCAACTGAGCCACCCAGGCGCCCCAACAACTGAGAATTATTAAGCTTAAAATCTGCCTGTTGATAAACAGAATACATATTCTATTCATATAAATGAACAGAATGTATTAAAAAATGCTAATAAGCAGTTTTTACCTTTGGTCTTACTCTTTTTTGACCAATTTCTGGTTTGTGCTTTGCTCTCTTTCTCTAGTTTTTTTAACTCATTAGATAATGTGCTTGATTAAGTATTTTGAGAACAGGTCATGTGTACAATCTGTATGTCACTGCTTAACTGTTTTAACATCAAAAGCAATAACATATTATGAACTTAAAGATGTATACAAGCTGTACTTTTTTTTTCCTAAGATTTTATTTATTTATTTGACAGAGAGAGACACAGTGAGAGAGGGAACACAAGCAGGGGGAGTAGGAGAGGGAGAAGCAGGTTTCCCGCTGAGCAAGGAGCCCGATGTGGGGCTCGATCCCAGGACCCTGGGATCATGACCTGAGCCGAAGGCAGACGCTTAACGACTGAGCCACCCAGGCGCCCCAACAAGTTGTACTTTTAATATCCTCCCTCAGATTCCCCTAACTGTATATTCAGTACCATTTTTAAAAGATTTATATTCTTTCATCAGCTAAGAAGAACTGGTATTCAAGAATCCACAGAAAATTCGCTTTCTTCTAAACCAAGAGCACCAAGAACTACCTCCTTTCTTCACTTGAATGAAACAAACAATGTAGAACATGATGGTAACTTAATTTGTTGGGTTTCTTTCTTGAAGGTATTTTATCATCAAATTTTTCTCCTATCTTAGACATTCCCATCAAAAATTGCTATTCTCAGGGCCTGTTCTTAAACTACAAGAGAGTAAAGAGACAAATCCACCAAATACACTGTGTCAACCTAAACTGGATCCTGGCAGGTTTTTTTGTTTTTTTTTTAACCATACAAAACACATTCTTAAGACAATCAGGAAAATATAGATGTAGACTTGATATTAGATAATATGACATTATTTTAAATTTTCTTTGATGTAATAATGGTATTATAATTATGTATGAAAATAATCTCATGTTTAAGAGATACAAGCTGAAATATTCAAGGGGTTAAGGGTCATAATGTCTGGAAATTACTTTCAAATCTTATGAAGCAAAAATGGCAAAAGATTAACAATTACTGAATACAGATGGAAAGACTATGAAGTTCTCTCTAATGTTTCTACTCTCCTGTTGAAATTTTTCATTTAAAAAAACCCACAAAGATGAAAGAACAAAGTCTCCATTCCCAACCGAACATTCACAAAATACTACTTTCAAAATATATTTACTTATATGTAATTCACACACACACACACACAAAAGGTCTCTGTAAGTTTCCTTCATGTACGTTTACTCTTTCCACATACACCTATTGATTAAGTGCTATGCACACCGAGCACTATAATAATGTCTCATATGTGGCATTATATTTATATTCTTCCTATATCTAGCAAAAATATGTGTCTAAAATTCTCATTTTGTCACTTTTCCTAAAAACAAATCAGTTTAATAATAATTATTTTAATATTGTTTGCATAACATGCCATCTAATAAATCTGCTTCAGTATAAAGTACTCTCTTGGTAATATATTACTGAAAAAGGCTAAGGGCTACATTTACCACAATTCCAGAAAATGTCAAGTAAAAGCTCAAGCTCTAAAGATACCATTCCTATTACTATATCTTATGTAATAATACTTTCTTGATTCTAGACATTCCTGCTAATTGTACCACCGTTTATAACAGAGGCGAACATACAAGTGGCATCTATTCCATTAGACCCAGCAACTCGCAAGTTTTTAATGTCTACTGTGATGTTAAATCAGGTAAAACCAGGCTGATGAGAAAATGGACTGTAATTAGCTCAGGTTATTCACTACCTATTAGTAAGACTAATCCTATTATCTTTGTTCTGAATATATGTAAATGAAATATAAGTAACATGAGCAGTTGCATAGCTCTAGTACTTATATTTGCCTTGTTTATTTTTGTATTTACTCATGCAGTTGCTCATATTCTCCATCTTTTTCCAGAAAGTAATCTGAAATTATTATTGTTAATAAGTTTATTAAGATAGATTCATTAGTTGCCCTTTACTTAACTTCTTGGGACCATAATAAATAATAAACTGGTATTACCATATGATATTAATGACTACATTACAAAGCCACCAATTAAAATCAAAACAAGGGGCAACTGGGTGGCTCAGTCAGTTAAGCGTCTGCCTTTGGCTCGGGTCACGATCCTGGGGTCCAGGGATCGAGCCCTGCATCAGAGTCTGCTTCTCCCTCTCCTCCCTGCTTGTGCTATTTCTGTCACTCTGTCGTTCTCTCTCAAATAAATAAATAAAAGCTTTAAAATAAAATAAAATAAAAACAAGAAAACAGTATTTTGGGGTAGCTGGGTGGTTCAGTTGGTTAAGTATATGCCTTCGGCTCAGGTCATGATCCCAGAATCCTGGGATCAAGCTTCATGTTGGGCAATCTGTTCAGCAAAGAGCTTGCTTCTCTCTTGCTCTCTCTCTCTGTCTCCCCCCCCTCTCCATCTGACCCATCCCCAGCTTGTGCTCTCTCTCTCTCTCTTCCCCTCTCAAATAAATAAAAGAAACCTTAAAAAAAAAAAAAAGTATTTTGTTACATCGGTCAGCGTCAATCTATTTAAAATACACAATTTTGTTCATTATATTCAGATAGGTCATGGACATTAATTCAACACCGAACAGATGGATCACAAAACTTCAATGAAACCTGGGAAAACTACAGATATGGTTTTGGGAGACTTGATGGTAAGGTGACTTCATTCATTCATTCATTCATTCACTTTTTAACTTAAAAATATTTACTGGGAATCTACTTTGGATTGGGCATTAGGAATGCAACAATGAATGAGAAATAGGCCCAGCCTTCTTAGAATTTATTAACTAATAATTACATATCTGTTAGTAATTTACAGTTATTACAAGCGTCTATTTGAATTATACTTAATCACAATTTCATGTCTGTTCTTAAGTATATGTATCACAATTTAATTTGATGGCTTCTAATTATCATAATTATAATTATTAAAGATAATTATGATTAAATGCTATGTGCTCTGGTAAGTGGTAAATGCTATGAATGAGCTATGAAGAAAACCATCCTTATCACTGGTCACTCTACTTTCTTTTTTAACATTTTTAATATTAATTATTTGGAAGGTGGTAGGAACAAGGAAACTGTCAAGGGGTACAGTACAAAATGTTTAAATCTCAACTGTTTAAATATTATAAATGTATACTATAGAAAATGTGATTTAAAATAAATGAGTTAGCTCAGTACAATTATTATATTTTAATCACAAAATAAGATAAAATAAGCAAAACAAAAATAAATAAGGGATTTAAAAATCGAAAAGGCACATTATAAAAATTCACAAATATAAAGTACTCATTTATAAACTGGAAAACATCCATTATTATATCAAATTTTTTATTAAACATTCAGTACTATTTGATCATTTAAAAAATTTTATATTCAAACTACTAGTTAATTCCCTAACTAAAAGGTATATTCGGTGATATGTTTTGCAGATCCAAATCTTCTAAGAGTTAGTGTAACTCTAAAATAAAAGGCTGACTGTTAAAACCATAATACTCATTTATTTCTATAAGAAAATAAGACATCTGTACTTGAAATCTCTAAAATTGTTGTCTAATTCAAGAGCAGTAGAAATTTGACTTTTTTCCTTAAACACTTTAATAGAAAGGACTGTGATAATTAAAAAGAAATCTATTTGTATTTATGTTGTTTTTAATTCCAAATAAAAATAATTTTTAAGATTAAAGAGAGAAGTTATTAAGAATTATGTTTTTTAATTTAAAATGTCTAAAAAATTTATTCCCTTATTTTTCTACAAAGAAAACATATATCAAGCAAATATCAAAGGCCAAGACTATATTTGAAGAAGATGACACTATTATCATCCAAGTAATACTGAATGTAACAGTACAAATATAACAAACCATTTGATAGTATATGGGTATAAATAAATTCCTGATAGTAAAGCCAGTATACCTAAGGACCTAGAAATGAGATAATATTTTACCAATGAACAGATTAAAATATCTATAATTGCCTAATATGTTTCACCCATGAAGTATGTCTCAAAAAAAAATCATAATCATACTTTAGGCAGGCTTATTAATATTTTTAACATTTTTTGTACATTTCACTATATTCAATAACATTGTTTTAAAAAGAAATATTTTAAGAGACTCTAAAATAACCAAGGGATTCGGGGTGCCTGGGTGGCTCAGTTGGTTAAGCAACTGCCTTTGGCTCAGGTCATGATCCTGGAGTCCCTGGATCGAGTCCCGCATCGGGCTCCCTGCTCAGCGAGGAGCCTGCTTCTCCCTCTAACCCTCCCCTGCTCTCATGTACTCTCTCTCTCTTGCTCTCTCAAGTGAATAAATAAATCTTAAAAAAAATAAATAAATAACCAAGGGATTCTAGGCTAAAACAACTCACTGACTTACACCAATAAAAAAACCAGTATCAAAAACAAAAAAACCTGTTGGTACCTAATCTGCAGTTAACAACCCGCAGATTTTTACTTTCTTTTCAGGAGAATTTTGGTTGGGTCTAGAGAAGATATACTCCATAGTAAAGCAATCTAATTACATTTTACGAATTGAACTAGAAGACTGGAATGACAACAAGCATTATATTGAATATTCCTTTCACTTGGGAAATCATGAAACCAACTACACGTTACACCTAGTTGAAATTAGTGGCAACGTCCCCAATGCACTCCCGGAACACAAAGATTTGGTGTTTTCTACTTGGGATCACATGGCAAAAGGACATGTCAACTGTCCAGAAAGTTACTCAGGTATCATTTTCCTAATATCAATACTTCATTTTCATATCTACAAAATATCTTCCAAAAGTATTAGCTAATACCTACAATGTCAACTCTTTATTTTTTTTTTTTAAAGATTTTATTTATTTATATGACAGAGAGAGACAGCGAGAACAGGAGCACAAGCAGGGGGAGTGGGAGAGGGAGAAGCAGGCTTCCCGCTGAGCAGGGAGCCCGATGTGGGACTCGATCCCAGGACCCTGGGATCATGACCTGAGCCGAAGGCAGACACTTAACGACTGAGCCACCCAGGCGCCCTACAATGTCAACTCTTTAAAAACTAAATCCCAAACAAACATTTTTTCTATAGGTAAAAACCTCTTAACATAACTATTATTCGATTCTAGTTCAACTTGATATTTTACCTACAACCTTTCTCACGTATTTTATTTTGGGTGATATACACAAGACTTACACAGATTATTTATTTATTTATTTATTTATTTATTTTAAGATTTTATTTATTTATTTGAGAGAGAGAGAATGAGAGAGACAGAGAGCACATGAGAGGGGGAAGGGTCAGAGGGAGAAGCAGGCTCCCCGCCGAGCAGGGAGCCGATGCGGGACTCGATCC